>NC_090800.1:2419047-2721428 GCF_036512215.1 Solanum lycopersicum
ACGGAAAAAGGATAAATTTATCTATAAATAATAATAAATGATATATAAATATCTCCGTCGTACTATTGAGATAATGGTGATCCTACCGTTTAAAAAATAGAGTATATGCACTTAATCTAAAGGAAGACTAAATAGGGATACATGACACAATTTATCCGTTGATAAATGTCAAATCGATGGATAAGATTGTGACACGTGTATGTCTATTAGAATAAAAGGGTATATCTGCTTTAGTTTTTGGACAGTAGGAATAACAATGTCCGAAAAATATGATGGAGAATATTTACATATCATTACGAT
Source organism: Solanum lycopersicum (assembly GCF_036512215.1). Taxonomy (NCBI): domain Eukaryota; kingdom Viridiplantae; phylum Streptophyta; class Magnoliopsida; order Solanales; family Solanaceae; genus Solanum; species Solanum lycopersicum. Next base: position 2,419,348 of record NC_090800.1, read on the forward strand.
AGTTTGAGGGTATATTTGTCATTTTTCTCTGGTTAAAAAAACACTATGAAGTTGATTAAAAAAGGGATTTAATATTTTCAAAAGACAAATAATACAATGAAAATTATTCTTCACACAAGTTTTTAATATTAGAAATATATATACATTGTATTTCAAATATATGTGAATCACATCGTATATATTGATATATTCTGAAGTTTAGATAATTAGGAAAAGAAGTAAACGAGAGAGACAATTACATGTGAATTTATTTGGACAGTGTAAAACTATACTAATATATCCAGTAACATTCCACAATTAGTACCTAAGGAGGATAGTACTGGCAAAGCACACACTTAATCGAGAGTTCAACATTTAATATATATACATAAAAATGTTTTAATCATGTATAAATAATTTAATTTTTCACCGAAGAGAATTCAGATAAACCCCTTGATCATAAGGTGGCTCCGCCACCGGAGGGTAGAGGGTATGTGTACACCCTCTCTAGACCCTAGTTGTGGAATTTCTAGTTGTTATTGTACACGATATTTAAATGGATTTACATGACGACTCTCTTGCTCGTTTCTCTTCAATGTCAGCTTGCCTCTCTTCCTAAGCATCTATATTTCGAAACGTATCTCTTCTTTCTTGCTTTGCTTCTCTCTCTAAGTATTTATTTTTCAAAATGTATCTAGAGTATATCTAATTTGATTAACAAGTATCTAAGATATATAGACTATCTCAATCGTCTCACTCCTATCTAGCTCCTCTTTTCTCTTTTCTCGTACGCATCTCTCCAAATTTCAACGTATCTAATGGCAAAAATTATGTATATAACTTAAAGTCTGATAGAAAATTATCAATTAGTGTAATACTATGATATTCTTTCAACCTATAGGAAAAATTAATAAATATAGCAAAAACATTTATGTAATTAAATAGTTTTTTTCCCCATAATAGCATTGATCTGAAGTGATAAAAATAAAGCTAAGTGAGTTATATATATAAACTTTAAAAGGCTCGTTTGGTAAAAGAGCTATAACTAATTTTTGAAATTAATTTAAGATAAATTCATTTCATGTTTGATTAAAAAAAATAGTATATTTTAAAATTATATTGTTATTTTTCTCTTATATAAAAAATAAAATAACTATACTCGAAATAATTAATCACTAAATAACTCATTAAATATACTAGGAAGGAGATTAAAAAAAAGAAGTATATACTGGATCCCTCTATTTAACTTATTATATGACATTTTTATTTTTCGAAAGCCAAACGATTTAAATTTAATTAAAAAATGCGCATGAAACCTTCAAAATTTTGAAATGCAATTTTTATATTTATAAATTATGTGAAAAATATTATAAGCCACAGTTATTAACAATTCAAAATAAATGAAAAATTTACGATAAAAATAAACTTATTTAAATCTTCAAAATAAATAAAAAATTTACGATAAAAATAAACTTATTTAAATCTCATAATTCAAAACTGTAACATAAATTGATAGAGGAAATTACAAGCAGAATGAAGACAATAGAGGAAGCTTCCATATATATAAAGCAAATTTAACCATATTATTGTGGGAAATATTATTTGATGTGGATATTTGTTAAAAAGAACAAAAAATAAAAAAATTATTAACTTTCTTGGTTCAATTGTTGAGAGATTTAAAAGAATATATTTATTTTTAGAAGTGTTTTTTTTAAATGATAAATTTGTCAAGCTTCCCAAAGAAAATAAATATTTTCTAAAAATATAGAAACAATTCTAAAAACCTATAATGTTGTTACTCGTACTTCTAAAATTAATTAGTCAAACACAAATTATTTCTCGTCAAAATTATTTTTTTTCAAAAAGATAGTTCTGACGAGAAAAAAAATATTGCCAAAAAAACCAAAAAAAACTAAAAAAAGAAAGAAAATATTTTAAGGTACTTTAATTTTAAACACTTGACACACTAGTTATTGTTCAATTTTGAGAGAGAATTCATCAACAAAATGGAAAACAAAGATTGAAATCGTAATTTTTCTTCATCTACATCATCGAATAGCGCGCCACGTGCGCTATTCATACTGCTCGATGAATTCATCATCGCGCTATTCATATCGCGCCATGAATTCATCGTTGAACTTTTTGAAACTCGCCATTATCGAAGGCATTTCTTCTTCAGCTGGCAAAATAGTTGTCCTTAGATGGAACACCCTACATAGAGAAACAATCAACCACTCTTCAATAATTGTAACAAACGTTTAGCGTAACAGGAAATGATCTCCTATAATCACTTAGAATAATAAAAATCGCGTAAACTAACCATTTTTTGGCCATGTCTTGGTACAATAGACACCGGCATAACGTTACATGACAATGTCATGGTGTTACACCGCGTGGAATTTGCAACTCCTCGACAATGTCTATTTTTCAATTACAAGGACGAAAAGTAGCTATATGTGAACTAATTGTAACAAGGGTAGCGTTAACAGGAAATGATCTCCTATAACCAGTTAGGATGATAAAAATCGTGTCAACTAACCACTTTTTGGCCATGTCTTAGTACAATAGACACCGGCATAACGTTACATGACAATGTCATGGTGTTACACCGCGTGGAGTTGCAAACTCCACGACAATGTCTATTTTTCAATTACAAGGACCGAAAAGTAGCTATATGTGAACTAATTGTAACAACGGGTAACGTTAACAGGAAATGATCTCCTATAACCAGTTACAATAATAAAAATCGTGTCAACTAACCACTTTTTGGCCATGTCTTAGTACAATAGACACCGGCATAACGTTACATGACAGTGTCATGGTGTTACACCGCGTGGAATTTACAACTCCACGATAATGTCTATTTTCGAATTATAAGGACGGAAAAGTAGCTATGTGCGAATTTTATCGTTATATTTGAGATGAAAAGAGTCGAAAGACCCTAGGATTGAACTCACTTACCCTTCTTTTTGGCCAAAACCCGAACCCGGGACAGTAGAGATGCCGGTTGCTTCCAACAACTTGAGACAATAGAAAACATCAGGAGCTTTCTCGAGCTTCTTTGCAGCGTCTATCGCTCGAGGAGGCAATTGAATTTGCGGGAAGGAATACATAGCACCTGTTATAAACAATCAATTTCCACGCGAATGTCAATAATTGGTCGCGTTTCAACGTCTAATAGAATACGAAAACATGAGAAATGACTCGCCTTCTGTGAAATTACAAACAACATTTTTGCAGCTGTTGAACCCGTCAGTCATTATATACGCCCTCCGTCTTAGTGACTCAAGGATGCCTTTGCTGCAAAAAGCATCAACTACTAATTGTCATGAAATTCATAAAAAAAAATTCGACAAAATCATTAAACGAGTAGAAGATGTCTGTATTCACGAAGTTAACGACACAAATTTCAACATCAATATATACAACGGTACTCAAAATTCCTACGTTGTTTAGATTGTCCAAAATTGTTACCTTACCCGTATCAAATCCTCTAAAATGCCCTACTTTTAGAGCATCTGACACGCACACATTGGCATTTTCAAGAGTCGGAGCAATATAAGTTCAAAACCAAGTGAAAAGAATTGAGACTTTCTACTCTAATTCCGACAATTCCACAGATGAAGTTCAAGTATTTAATGTAAGCAGAGATGTCAGCTGTAATTAGTACCTTTCTCTAGCAAATTGCTCGTACGAGATATCTCCCGGCTTAGGTGGATTCGCCAGTAACCCCAGCTGTTGAAACGAGAAAGAGTCTTGTCAGCACAGGCTTACGATTTAACAGAATAAGCTGGCAACAATTTTTAGGTAACATAAAAATAAGGTAAAATTCGAGACGTCAGACTCTATAACACAATTTTCTAAGATTTCCATCCTGGAAGGATAAATCTACGAGGGGATGAACGAAAATTACTCACAAATATTTGTGCAGGTACATTTGGACTGAGCGATATCGAAGCAACCTTGTATATCTCTTCAACCGACTGCAACATCAAATCAGAGAAAGACCACGTCTCAGTAATACATCGATTATGCTTTGGGAAATAACACAACCCTTGAATGTTTTATAACATAGATCATTTTGGAATTAACTCAAATTGATCGAAAAAATTCTTTTCAAATTTAACTCTAAGTTCATTTCTATATACTAGGATAGCATGTTGCTTGGACACTCCAAGAATGTTGCCACAATCCCGTCGTATCCTAAAAAATGCGACACTTTTTAGAGGATCCGACATGAACTCGGCGTGGAGGGATCAGCACTTTAGCAAGAAGCAAGATTATTTCGAGTGAACTTCAATTACTGTCATTCGAATTGGGGACGGAGATACAAACCTTGGGAGGAATGTTGGTCATCTCAAAGTATCCACCACGCTGTCCACATTCGCCCCAATAACCTTTGGAGACCGTATGAAATGAAACTAGCTGAAGCTCCTTGCTTACGGGTGGACCCATATCGAATAAAACCTACGAATTTTGGTGAACATGGACGTTATTCGAGATACAATATTATATTTAAGGGTTGACAAATTCTTAAAGTGCAAACTATATTTGTATATTACCTTTCGTGCACTTATGAAGGGATGCTCATCTTGATAAATATTTTGTTGATAAACTTCGTCTCCAAGTAATACCAAATTTTCTTCGTAACAGAATTGTATTATTTGTCTTAGATTTTGTTCACTAAGACACTGTCCGGTAGGATTTCCGGGGTTTATAATCACCATTGCTCGTACCTAGGCAATAATACAAGCATAAGATGAATGCATACACCGGTAGTATAAAAAATTGACTACACTATCCGTGTAAATAACTTAAATCCTCGTAAAAGTGTCAATATGAAGACTCAACCCTATAAAAAGGGTTCAAGTTGCCTGTCCTGGAAAATATTTGTTAGTGCCAAGTTCCGTATGTGCTGTAACAGTCCTTTTTTTCTACGAAATGTGGACTCTGGCACAACCTAAAACCTATGCTCGAACTCTCCTAATATGTTGCTGCACCCTAGTTGGATCCTCCAAAAATGACGTACTTTAGGAGGATCCGACACACACACGATGATAATATATGAAGAGTCCGAGCAACATACAGGCGAGAACGTGTCTGCAGACTGCACGTATCTGAAAAAGCAAAATTTAGGCATATATACTCACAGTTATTCCGTTCTGTCGGGCTTGCTCAATAGATTGTCGAAGGTCATTGATATCAAGACCCCAGTCTGCAGTCTCTTCAAGATAGTACGGAACAAGAGAACCCCCATACAATGATATTGTAGCAGAGTATAGCGGATACTGCGGAACAGGAACCAACACCTAACAAGTAGTATGTAACCGTAAGGAATATACGAAGCCTGTAAAATCAAGAAACTGAAAGAATTTTCAGAACATATTGGTTGGCCTTTCCCCCTTCTTTTTGGTTATATAGTTACCCCGTCATTTGGACCCCGAATGATAGTATGTAATATCTGCATGATTCCTTTGCTGGCTCCGTCCGTAAGAAATATGAGTTCCGGATCACTGTCAAAAGAAAAACCAGAAATGTAAGCTTAGTTACTAAATTGAAGTCACCGAAAAGAGACTAGAAAAAACGAAATGACCTCGGATATCCATCACGTCTCTCAATGAAATCTGCAATTTCTTTCCTTACACCAGGAATGCCACGGGAGTCGCTATACGCACCTAATTAACCAGCAATATAAAGTTACTCATTTCTTAAAACGAAAGATCATACGATAGTAGGAAAATCGAGGCAAAAAAACCTATAACAACAACGTGTACAAGTAGTTGCTAATCGATAGCTCAAGAAGCAGGAATGATAAATGCAGGCTTTCGAAACGAGATAACAGTATAGATTTTTAAGCATATAAGAAGGAACTATAGTTTTAATTCAGAACAGTAATAAACGATGACAACTATAATCCGATGTTCACTTAAACACAAAAAAGGGGATAGTAACTCTCGAAGAAGAATTATGTTTGTGCTTCTCTATGGAAGAGAGAATTAAAGGAAATAAAGACGGAGTCAGAGAGGCATAGCAAGTAGAGCACCGTGCCACATAAAATCTATGTTGTTCTGACTCTTGAAAAATACCGTCGGGAATGTGTCGGATCCTCCAAAAGTATGCATTGTGGGGTACCCGACATCCATGAGACAACAACATTTTCGGAGGGTCCGAGCAAAACGGATGATGAAAATTACCATACTCAATTCCTACAATAATATATAGTTTTAAGTGGAAAGGATACCTAGACCTCCAGAATTCAACGAAAGATAATGTTTAGCTTTTGCGATTGCGTCAGCAGGGAATAGTTGTCCGACATTAGGATCATCTAGTAAAAATGGAGCTTGGCAGAGAGCAATGACCTGAAAATAAAGAGTGCCAACGCTTTACGTATGCCAAAACCATAAGCGTCTCATAGAAGTGACATTCAAAAATTACAACAAACCTGGCGCGGAAACGTCAGCGGCTTCTGTCCGAGGGCATGCGGATTACCTACATTTGTGAATATAATCTGCATAGCAAGAAGAAATCATGAAATTGTTACACAAGTATAGTAAAGTCACTAAACTAAGTATTTATAAGTCAAAACCACACCTCAAATATCTCGATTTTTCGAGTTTCATACCTTAACTATTAAATGCGCTAGTTTTCTACTAGAAGTATTAACAAATGTTTATCGAAACACACCTCAACTATCAATTTTCCCTTTTCATACCTGAAATATCACTATCGTTTAGGTAGGAAAAGGGAAAAATTGTTAGTTGAGGTATGTTATTGAACTCGTAAAGTCACTAAACTATGTGGTTATGCCCAAATACAAATCATCAAAACGTCAAATATCCGATGTCGGAAAATGAAATGTCATTGCCCACATCATCTTTTTTGCTACTATCCACATACATTCTTTTAACACATTCACATTGTCATAACTCATAACCTATATTTTTTAACATAAACAATCAATAAAACATCAAACGAAAAAATCAAAGCAATTTTGAACCACATTTTTCCACGCTACAATTAAATCGATTCCGTGATTCAAAAGCGTTTGCTTTTACCTTCTTTCCTTCCTTCTGAAGCTGAGAAGCTCGAAGATAGAGCTCACCTCGTACAGCATATTGACACTTCTTCACATTCTCATTCAAATTCTCATAGTCCAACGGCTTAGACGACATTATAAACAATTAAAAATAGCACCTCCTTAACCTACAACGTGTAAATAGAAACAATATAATTAATGGCAAGAGTACTACTACTACTACTAAAAAAAGTCAGAAATTAGCGACAAACAAAATTTTATATCTAAACAACAAAGTCATCACTAATCCTATTTTTTTTCGATGACAAGAAAAACCCGCTACCCTTTGGGCGTACCAGGGTAAAACCCGCTCCTATATATGCAATAGCTCGCAAACTCATCATTCACCATATTTAACGACAAATTATCAAAAAATCTACTAATTACAAGTTATTTAGCGACAAATCAGCCACGAAAAATTGCGTAAAAAGAAACAATATAACTAATGGTAAGAGTAGTACTACTACTACTACTACTATTAAAAGTCAGAAATTAGCGATAGACAATTTTATATCTAAACAAACAAAAATCATCACTAATCCAATTTAGCAACAAATTATCAAAAATTCTAATAATTATAAACTATTTAGTGACAAATCATCCACAAAATTCATAGTTTATTTCACTTTTTTCTAGTTGAAAACAAGCATATTAAAGAATTATATAAACATCATTTAACTATATTAATCTAGTAACCACAATAATACAACAATTTCACAAAAAATGAGTACCTCAACAATTCAAGATTTTGAACAAAGAAAATCAAAAATCAAAATTCATGCTAATCCTATTTAACATAAAATTAGTATAAATTATCAAGAACTTTGATCATTACAAGGTATTTAGCAACAGATTAACTACAAAGTTCATAGTAATTTTTAGTGGAAAATTATACTAAGAAGATTATATAAAAATAATTTAACCACTTGTTTTTTGAAACTAATTTACTTTTAATTAGCTCAAAAAAATAACAATTACCTCAATAATTCTAGCTCTTGAACAAGGGAATTTCAAGAAATGGAAAAACACAATGGATTTTGTGCAGTTAATTTAACATGATTTTAGTGTATATTTTCAGTGGGTGTTTTTTGTCATATTATTTGCTCCACGTGGCAGGCATGCAGATATGATGATTTGTCATCATATAAACTGATGGGACCCTTTTTTTGAGATGTGTGCCAAACCAGATTAGTTCATTACTCTCCGTCTCATTTATATGAATTAGTTTAACTTGACACAAAGTTTAAGGAAAAAGTGAGATTTTGAAACTTAAAATCTAAAATAAGTGACAGACGTTTATAAGGTTAGAAATTATTTCATCAAGAGAAAAGACATACAAATATAAAATCAAAATTGTCTTGTATTTGTATAAAGATACCTTAATTTTTAAAGTGTTTAATTACCCCACAAAACTATTTTATATCTCTCGTCTATTTAGTCGGACGTGTTGCTCACTGGCCTTATGATAAAATTCAACTCGATCCGACCCTATTCTTTTAAGAAAAAGTCATTTTCTCCTTCTTTTTTTTTCTTCTCTGTATTCTTGATTCAGGTTTTCTTTATTCAACTATTGAATGTGGGGTTGCTTTTAGTTGCAACCCTTTTGCTGATTTAATAGTGCTATATAGTCCATAAAATTATTATGATTCGAAATTCTCAAAATAAAATGATCGAAATTTATCGTGGACATCCGTTAAAATATTGACAATAGATCCAGTTCATCCCACGTGAAAAACGAGCACATTTTCATGTTCAAACGAGTCCCAAAGCAAGTAACCACATATTTTATTAGTTTTCATGTGTTATAGTTAATGAAATTTTGTGATCTGGAATACCCAAAACAAAATGGCCAAAAATTTTCATGGATGTCCGTTAAGACGTTGACAGTGTATCCAGTTCGTCCGCGGGAAAAACAAGCATATTTCCAGTTCAAACGAGTTTCAAAGCAAATAAACATATATTTTATCGATTTTCGTGTGCTATAGTCCATGAATTTTTTGTGATCTGAAATTCTCAAAATAAAATGACCGAAATTTTTCGTGAACGTCTGTTATGATGATTACAACGTATCCAATTCGTCCCGCGAGGAAAACAAGCACATTTTTAAGTTCAAACGAGTCTCAACGAAGGTAAATGCAGATTTTATCGATTTTCGTGTGCTATAATCCATGAAATTTTTGTGATCTAAATTTTTTGAAAGAGAATAGTTGAAATCTTTTTGTAGACGTTAGTTAAGAAGTTGTCAATGTATCCAGTTCTTCCCGAGTGGAAAACGAGCGCATTTTCAAATTCAAACAATCCAAAGTGGGTCATCACATATTTTGCTGATTTTTGTGTGCTAGTACATGGAATTTTTTTAATTCAAAATTTCGTAAATAAAATAGCCAAAATTTTTTGTGGACGTCTGTTAAGACGTTGACAATGTATCCAATTCACTCCGTGGAAAAAAAATGAGCTCATTTTCAAGTTCAAACAAGCCCCAAAACAAGTAAACACATATTTTTTCAATTTTGTGTTATAGTCCATGGAATTTTTGTGATCCAAAATTCTCAAAACAAAATGATCAAAAATTTTCGTGGAGGTCTATTAAGATGTTGACGATATATCAAGTTCGTTCTGCGCAGAAAATGGTCGCATTTTCAAGTTTAAATGAGCCACAAAGCAGGAAAACACAGAAATTTTTGTGTTTTATAGTCCTTGAAATTTTTTGATCTGGATTACCTTAACAAAATGGCCGAAGTTTTTGTAGACGTCTGTTAAGATGTTGGCAATGTATCTTGTTCATCCTACAGGAAAAACAGACGCATTTGTAAGTTCACACGAGCTTCAAATCAGATAAACACAAATTTTGATGATTCTCGCGTGCTATAGTATATGGGATTTTGTGATCCAGAATTTCTGAAACGAAATAATCCAAAATTTTCATGCACGTCCGTTAAGACATTAGAAATGGAACTAGTTCGTGCTGTGGAAAAAATAGTGCATTTTCAAGTTCAAATGAGCCCCCAAAGTAGGCAAAGACAGATTTATCGATATTCGTGTGTTATAGCTCATAAATTTTTTTATTTGGAAATTCCAAAATAAAATGGTCAAAATTTATCATGGACGTACTTTAAGACCTTAGAAATGGAACTAGTTCGTTCGCGGGAAAAAATGGTGCATTTTCAAGTACACACAAGCCCCAAAGCAGGTAGAGGCATATTTTATTGATTTTTGTGTGTAACCCATGTATTTTTTTGATGTGAAAATATCAAAATTAAAAGGCCAAAATCTTTCATCGTATCCGTTAAGAGCTTAGAATTAGAACCAGTTCGTTCAGCGGAGAAAAATGGTGCATTTTCAAGTTCAAACGAGCCCCAAAGTAGGCAAATGCAGATTTTACAATTTTTTGTGTGCTATAATCCATGAAATTTTTTATCCAAAAATTCCAAAGTGAAATGACCAAAATTTTTTCATGGACATCTTTAAGACCTTAGAAATGAAACCTGTTGATCCCGCGGAGAAAAATGATGCATTTTCAAGTTTAAACGAGGTGCAATACAGGCAACGACTGATTTACCGATTTCTGTATGCTATAGCCCATGAATTTTTTTGATCCATAAATATTAAAATAAAAATGACCGAAATTTTTTCATGAACGTCCGTGAAGACATTAGAAATGGAGCTAGTTCATCCAGCGGGAAAAAATGAAGCATTTTCAAGTTTAAATGAGTCCCAAAGCAAGCAGCGACATATTTTACTGATTTTTCTGTGCTAGTGCCCATTAATTTTTTTAATCCAGAAATCCTAAAACAGAATGAGCAAAATTTTTATGGACATCCGTTAAGACCTTAAAATGGAACCAATTCGTTCAACTGAGAAAAATGATGCATTTTCAAGATTACATAAGCTCCAAAGCAGGCAAAGGCAGATTTTACAAATATTTGTATGTTATAGCCTATTTTTTTTTAATCCAGAAATCCTTAAACAAAATGACCAAAAGTTTTTATAGACGTTGATTAAGACCTTATAAATGGAACCAGTTCGTCTCACGAAGAAAAATGGTACATTTTCAAGTTCAAACGAGCCCCAAAGATGGCAAAGAATATTTTATCAATTTTCGTATGCTATAGCCCATGAATTTTTTTAAATATGGAACTTTGAAACAAAATGACCAAAATTTTTTATGGACATCAGTTAAGACCTTAGAAATGGAACCAGTCTGACTCGCGGGAAAAAATGATGAAATTTGAAGTTTAAATGAGCCCTAACGCAGGCAAAGACGAATTATATCGATTTTCCTGTGCTATAGCCCAATCATTTTTTATTTGGAAATCCCAAAACAAAATGACCAATAATTTTCATGGTAGTCCGTAAGACCTTCTAAATAGAACCATTTCATCCCGCAGGGGAAAATTGTGCATTTTCTAGTTCAAACGAGCAGAAAGAAGGCAAAGACAGATTTTAGTGATTTTCATTTGCTATGGTCCATGAATATTTTTTAACCAGGAAATCCCGGAATATAATGAACGAAATTTATCATGGACGTCCACTAAGACTTTACGAGATAGAAACAGTTTATCTCGCGGGGAAACATAATGCAGTTTCTAGATTAAACGAGCTCCAAAGCATAAAAGATATATTTTATAAATTTTTCGTATGTTATAACTCATGAATATTTTTTAATCTAGAAATCTCGAAACAAAATGACAAATTTTTTTTCAAAGACGTCCGTTAAGACCTTAGAAATGAAACCAGTTCGTGTGGCGGAGAAAAATTATGCATTTTCAAGTTCAAACGAGCCCCAAAGCAGGCAAAAATATTTTACCAATTTTCGCGTGCTATAGCGCATAAATTTTTTTAAATTTGAAAATTCCAAAATAAAATGGACGAAATTTTTCATAGACGTCCGTTAGAACTTTAGAGTTGGAACCAGTTCGTCCCGTGGGATAAATGATGCATTTTCAAGTTCGAATGAGCCCAAAGAAGGCAAAGGTAGATTTTATCAATTTTCGTATGATATAGCCCGTGAATTTTTTTTGTCAGGAATTCTCAAAACAAAATGAAAGAAAATTTTCATGGACGTCCGTTAAGTCTTTATAGATGGAACTACTTCATCGCGCGGGGAAAAGTGGTGCATTTTCAAGTTCAAATGAGTAACAAAGGAGGCAAAGACAGATTTGACCAATTTTTGTATGTTATAGCCCATGGATAATTTTTGATCTGAAAATCCATAAATAGCCAAAAATTTTCGTAGACATTCGTTAAGACCTTAGAAATGAAACTAATTCATCCCGCGAGGAAAAATGGTGTATTTTCAAGTTTAAACGATCCACAATATAGGCAAAGGCTGATTTTATCGATTTTTGTATTCTATAGTCCATGAATTTCTTTTGATCCATAAATTTTAAAATAAAATGATCGAAATTTTTCATGGACATCCGTGAAGACCTTAGAAATAAAACCAGTTCGTCTAGTGGAGAAAAATGATGCATTTTATAGTTCAAACGAGTCTCAAAGCATGCAAAGACAGATATTATCGATATTCGTGTGGTCAATGAATTTTTTTATCTGGAAATCTCAAAACAGAATGTCCGACATTTTGTGTGGACATCCGTAAGACATTAAAAATAGTACCAATTCGTCTGGCTGGGGAAAATGTTGCATTTTCAAGATTAAATGAGCTTCAAAGCAGGCAAAGACAAATTTTATAAATTTTCGTGTGTTATAGCCCATGAATTTTTGTAATCTAGAAATTTCGAAACAAAATGGACAAGATATTTCATGGATGTCTGTTAAGACCTTACAAATGGAACTAAATAATCTCATGGAGAAAAATGGTGCATTTTCAAGTTCAAACGAGCCCCAAAAAAGGCAAAGAATATTTTACCAATTTTTTCGTAAGCTATTATTGCCCATGAGTTTTTTTAAATTCAAAAATTTTGAAACAAAATAACCGAAATTATTTATGGACATCAATTAAGACCTTAGAAATGGAACCAGTCCGACTCGCCGGAAAAATTGGTGCAATTTCTAGTTTAAACGAGTCCTAAATAAGGCAAATGCAGATTTATCGATTTTCCTATGCAATGGCCCATTGATTTTTTTATTCAGCAATCCCGAACAAAGTAGTCAAAATTTTACATGCACGTCCATTAAAACCTTAATAATGAAACCAGTTTGTCCGCGAGGAAAAATGATGCATTTTCAAGTTCAAATGAGCCCAAATAAGGCAAATTTTATTGATTTTCTTGTGCTATATAGCCCACTAATTTCTTTAATCAAGGAATCCCAAAATAAAATGGCCGAAATTTTTCATGGACGTCCGTTAAGACTTTAGAGATGGAACCAATTTATCCCGCGTGGAAAAGTGGTGCATTCTCAAGTTCAAACAAGCCCCAAATCAGGCAACGACTAATTTTACAGATTTCCCTATGCCTAAGCCCATTGATTTTTTTATCCTTAAATCCTGAAACAATATTTCTGATATCTTTCATGGACGTTTGCTAAGACCGTAGAAATGGACTTGTTCATCGAGCGGGAAAAAATAGTGCAATTTCAAGTTCAAACAAGACAGATTTTACCGATTTTGGTGTGCATAACCCATAAAATTTTTTTGGTCCGCAAATTTCGAAACAAAATGATCAAAAATTTTTAAGGACGTCTTTTAAGACCTTAGAAATGGAACTATTTCGTCCCGCGGGGAAAATAATGCATTTTCAAGTTCAAACGAAACCCAAAGCAGGTAAAGGTAGATTTTTTTACCAACTTCGTGTGCTATAGCCCACAAATTTTTTATTTCGGAAATCCATAATAAAATGATCGAATTTTTTCATGTACACCCGTTAAGACCTTAGAAATTAAAACAGTTCATCCCGCGGGAAAAAATGATGTATTTTCAAGTTCAAACGATCCCCAAAGATGGCAAATGTAAATTTTACCGATTTTCGTGTGTTGTAGCAAAAAAAAAATTTATCTAGAAATTCCAAAATAAAATGTCAAAATTTTTCATGAATGTACTTTAAGACCTTTGAAATAGAACTAATTTGCAGGGAGCAGAAAATTGTGCGTTTTCAAGTTCAAACAAGTCCCAAAGCAGACAAAGACAGATTTATCGATTTTCGTGTGCTATAACCCATAGATTTTTTTTATACTAAAATCCCAAAATAAAGTAGCCTAAATTTTTCATTAGAAATGGAACATGTTCGTGCAGCGGGGAAAAATGGTGCATTTTGAAGTTCAAATGAGCCCCAAAGTAGACAAAGGAAGATTTTACAAATATTTGTGCCTATAATCCATAGATCTTTTTGATCCGTAAATCCTGGAATAAAATGAAAATTTTTCATGGACGTCCATTAAGACCTTAGAAATAGAATCAGTTCGTTGTCCGGGGAAAATTGTACTTTTTAAAGTTCAAATGAGCCCTAAAGTCGGAAAAGATAAATTTTACTGATTTTTTGGTGCATAGCCATGTTTTTTTTATTCATCAAATTCCAAAACAAAATGATTGAATTTTTTCAAGGATGTAAGTTAAGACCTTAGAAATGGAACAAGTTCGTTTCGAGGGGGAAAATGGTGCATTTTCAAAATCAAACGAGCCCCAAAGCAGGCAAAACAAAATTTTATCGATTTTCATGTTCTATAGACCATGGATTATTTTTTATCTGAAAATCCCAAAACAAAATTGTTGAAAGTTTTTATGGACGTACATTAGGACCTTAGAAATAGAACCAGTCCGTCATGCAGGAAAAAATGGTGATTTTTAAGTTTGAACGAGCCCCAATGCAAGTAAAGGCAGATTTTACCGATTTTCATGTGTTACAACCCAAGAATTTTTTTTCTATTCGAAAATCCCGAAATAAAATGGCCGAAATTTTTCATGAAAGTCCCTTAAGACATTAGAAATTGAACTAGTTTGTCTCGTGGGGAAAAATAGTGCATTTCCAAGTTCAAACAAGCCTCGCAAAGGCAGATTATCGATTTTCGTGTGCTATAGCCCATTAATTTTTTTGATTCGAAAATCCTGAAAAAAAATGACCCAAAATTTTCATGGATGTTTGATAAGACCTTAGAAAGGGAACCAGTTCGTCCCGCAAGGGAAAATGGTCTATTTTAAAATTCAAATGAACCCAAAAGCAGGAAAATATAAATTTTACCGATTTTCATGTGCTA
The DNA here is from genome assembly GCF_036512215.1 of Solanum lycopersicum. Lineage (NCBI taxonomy): Eukaryota > Viridiplantae > Streptophyta > Magnoliopsida > Solanales > Solanaceae > Solanum > Solanum lycopersicum. The sequence continues at coordinate 2,434,553 of NC_090800.1, forward strand.
TAGACCATTGATTGTTTTATGCGGAAATCTTAAAAAGATGGTGACAGATTTTACCAATTTTCATGTGTTATAGCCCATTAATTTTTTTTATCTGGAGATTCCAAGAAAAAATGGCCGAAACTTTTCATGGACGTTCATTAAGACCTTAGAAATGGAACCAGTTTGTCCGACGGGGAAAAATGGTGCATTTTCAAGTTCAAACGACCCCCAAAGCAGGCAAAGGCAGATTTAACGATTTTCATGTGCTAGCCTATGAATTTTTTAATTCAAAAATCCCGAAACAAAATGGCTGAAATTTTTCATGGACATCCTTTAAGACCTATGAAAGGGAACCAATTCGTCTCGAAGGGAAAAATGGTGCATTTTCAAGTTCAAACGAGACCCGTAGCAGACAAAGACAAATTTTACCGATTTTCGTGTGCTATATAACCCATGAATTTTTTTATCCAAAAATCTGAAATAAAATGGTCGAATTTTTTTTATATATGTCCATTAAGACCTTATAATTAGAAACAAATCGTTTCGTGGGGAAAAATGGTGTATTTTCATGTTCAAACGAGTCCCAAAGCTCGCAAAGACATATTTTACCTATTTTCGTGTGCTATAGCCCATGAATTTTTTAATCCAAAAATCCTGAAATGAAATGGCCGAAGTTGTTCATTGACGTCCTTTAAGACCTTAAAAAATTGAAGTTGGTCCCGTGAGGAAAAATGGTGTTGTTTCCAGTTCAAACGGTCCGCAAAGAAAGCAAAGGCAGATTTTACCGATTTTCGTATTCCATAAACCATGGATTTATTTGATCCACAAATCGCAAATCAAAGTAGCCGAATTTTTTCATTAACGTTTGTTAAGACCTTAGAAATGGAATTAGTTCTCCCCACGCGAAAAATTAGTGCATTTTCAAGTTCAAACAAGCCCCAAAGTAGGCAAAGACAGATTTTATCGATTTTCATGTGCTATAGCCCATGAATATTTTTTAATTTAGAAAATCCAAAATAAAATGGCTGTAATTTTTCATGGACATCCGTCGAGACCTTAGAAATGGAACCGGGGAACTTTAATATGCGCTCGTTTTCCCCGCGAGACAAACTTTAATGAAATTCCAATAGATTTGGGAGAAATTTTATACTTTGGAGTCGATTGACATATATCGGTGTGGCATTGGTTTTGAGGATTCTACAAGAAAGATTGAACAAGAACAAGAGGACATGGGAAACAATTGCCTTAAGGTCTACATCCATAGATATCATTCAGTGTAAGTTTTAGAATAAGGTTTCTATTTTGCATATTGAAGCTTTCATAAATCACACATATATTGTAATTTGAGCTCACAATAACCTAATGTTAAGTTCTTGACATAAATCATTATCTATCCTCAACGCCTAGCAACGATACAGATCAATTACTTCGCGGAAAATATACCTTTTTCTCTGTTTTTGTTTGCTTGTTTTCTCCTGAGTTCAACTAGTTGTTGAGCAAGATTTGATACATATGTACGTAAACTAATATTTGAGCTATATACACAATATAATATTTCGGCAAAGGGTGATGGTTGTAGCTCCGCGTCTACCTATATAAGAGATCTGACCTAAAAAATGAAGGCTTTTGTGTAATATCACAAGAAATCTTACATTTTAAACTTTAAACTTCTTACTGAAATAGGATTGTTAAGAATTTCTACACTAGTTAGGTAAGACTCAGGGGCGGAGCTAGCATTGTGGTTACGGATTTGACAGAACGTAGTAACTTAGGCTCAAATCTGGTGATCGCATTTGCGATGCACCAGGTCCATAATCTGCAGTACATATATTAAATTTTCAGTCGACTTCAACTTATATAAACCAACAATGTAAAGAAATTTTACACTATCAGATCGACATTATTTTCTGATTTGCCCTCGATTTGTCAAGACTAAAACCAGATCATATATACGCGAAAGTTACTCCTAGTCCCGTTGAGATTATTATAGATCGACGCCTGCTTAAACAACCACACAAGACTAATGTTGAATGCCTTGAATCAGACCCGCTACAAACAGAAAGGACGGGGGTCTCGCTTCCAAAGGCCATTCATAGAACAAAAGGCACACTTGATTATATCCATTCTGATTGCTGGGGTCCATGCCGTGTTGAGTCTTTGGGAGGATGCAGATTTTTTGTGTCCATTATTGATGACTACTCAAGGATGACTTGGGTGTACATGATGAAGCATAAAAGTGAAGCCTTCCAGAAGTTCAAGGAGTGGAAAATTTTGATGGAAAATCAAACAGGGAAGAAGATCAAGAGGTTGCGAACTGATAATGGGCTGGAATTCTGTTGGTCTGAATTTGATCAATTCTGTAAGGATGAAGGGATTGCTCGACATCGTACAGTCAGAAATACACCACAGCAGAACGGTGTAGCTGAGCGGATGAATCAAACACTTCTGGAAAGAGCAAGGTGCATGCTCTCTAATGCTGGGCTAGATAGAAGATTCTGGGCAGAAGCGGTTAGTACAGCTTGCTACTTGATTAACCGCGGACCACATACAGGCATACAGTGCAAGACACCTATGGAGATGTGGTCAGGAAAAGCTGCTGATTATTCAAATCTGAAAGCTTTTGGTTGTACGGCTTACTATCACGTCAGTGAAGGTAAGTTAGAACCAAGAGCTAAAAAGGGAGTATTTGTGGGCTACGGAGATGGAGTGAAAGGTTTCAGAATCTGGTCTCCAGCAGAAAAGAGGGTTATTATGAGCAGGAACGTTGTCTTTGATGAAAGTTCTCTGCTTAGAACCATTGTGAAGCCTACAACTACGTCAGAAACTTGGAGTCTTGACAAACAGGTGGAGTTTCAAGTCATTCAGAACGAGAGCGATTTAAAGGAACCTGAAGAGGAGGATCAAGAGCCACAGACAGAAACTGATATTCCAGAATCTATGCCATCAGATATCCATCAGAGTATAGCTCAAGATCGGCCAAGGAGGGTTGGAGTTCGGCCACCTACGAGGTATGGTTTTGAGGACATGGTGGGTTATGCACTGCAGGTTGCTGAAGAGGTAGATACATCTGAGCCGTCTACTTACAAAGAAGCCATTTTAAGTCCTGATTCTGAAAAATGGTTTGCTGCTATGGGAGATGAGATGGAGTCCCTACACAAGAATCAGACATGGGATCTGGTCATACAGCCTTCGGGGAGAAAGATTATTACTTGCAAATGGGTTTTCAAGAAGAAGGAAGGGATATCACCAGCAGAAGGAGTCAAGTATAAAGCCAGGGTTGTTGCCAGAGGTTTCAATCAAAGAGAGGGAGTGGACTACAATGAGATCTTCTCACCAGTGGTCAGACATACTTCCATCCGAGTGTTACTAGCGATAGTTGCACATCAGAATCTGGAGCTTGAACAACTTGATGTGAAGACAACGTTTCTACATGGAGAGTTGGAGGAAGAGATATACATGACTCAGCCGGATGGTTTCCAAGTTCCAGGGAAGGAAAATCACGTCTGCAAGTTGAAGAAGTCCTTATATGGACTTAAGCAGTCTCCAAGGCAGTGGTATAAAAGGTTTGACAGCTATATGGTGAAGTTGGGCTATACTCGGAGCTCATATGATTGTTGTGTCTACTACAATAGGCTCAATGATGATTCATTCATCTATCTGGTGCTTTATGTAGATGATATGTTGATAGCTGCAAAGAAGAAGTATGACATTCAGAAGCTGAAGGGTTTACTTAGTGCTGAGTTTGAGATAAAGGATCTGGGAGCCGCTCGGAAGATTTTAGGGATGGAGATCATTAGAGACAGAGAGAGAAGGAAACTTTTCTTGTCACAGAGAAGCTACATTCAGAAGGTCTTGGCGAGGTTTGGCATGTCTTCATCTAAGCCCATTGATACCCCCAGTGCTGCCAATATCCATCTCACTGCCATGTTCGCTCCACAGTCAGAAGAAGAGAAGGAGTATATGTCACGAGTCCCTTATGCCAGTGCCGTAGGAAGTTTGATGTATGCTATGGTCTGTACAAGGCCAGATTTAGCACATGTAGTCAGTGTAGTGAGCAGATTCATGAGACAACCAGGGAGAGAACATTGGCAGGCTGTGAAGAGAATTTTCCGGTACCTTAGAGGTACATCTGACGTTGGTCTCATTTATGGAGGTGATACTCAGTGCTTGGTTACTGGCTATTCTGATTCAGACTATGCTGGAGATGTTGACACAAGAAGATCGATGACTGGCTATGTGTTTACCCTTGGAGGATCTGTCGTCAGTTGGAAGGCAACTTTGCAACCTACAGTGACTTTGTCTACTACGGAAGCGGAGTACATGGCCTTGACAGAGGCTGCAAAAGAAGGGATTTGGTTGAAAGGGCTGGTTAGTGATCTTGGTCTGCATCATGATCAGGCTACGGTGTATTGTGACAGTTTGAGCGCAATTTGTCTAGCCAAGGATCAAGTCCATCATGAGAGAACCAAGCATATTGACGTAAGGTATCATTTTCTGAGAAGTGAGAAGAGAATCAAGGTGAAGAAAGTAGGAACTGCTGATAATCCTGCTGATATGTTCACAAAGCCGGTTCCACAGAGCAAGTTTCAACACTGTTTGGACTTGCTCAACATCAGAAGCTGTTAATTGCCCTGCGGGGCAACTCTGAGGAAGAGGGGGAGGCCTGGCACTATCATAGTGCGTCTGAAGAATCTGTTCGGAGAATTCAAGTCAAGGTGGAGATTTGTTGAATGCCTTGAATCAGACCCGCTACAAACAGAAAGGACGGGCGTAGCTTAGCACTATATATAGACGCTATGGCAAACCCTATTCTGTAATTCTGTTTTTTGCCTCTCCATAATAAAACTGCTCCCCCTCTTCCCGTGGACGTAGCCAATTTATTGGTGAACCACGTAAATCTGTTGTCTTGTTTTTCGCGTTTATATTTTCTCGTATTATATCAAATTCCGCACAACAACTAAATTCCAACACATGAGGATGCAACAAGAAAAAAAAAACCAAAAAAATTCTCAAGTGAAAAAAAAAATTCTTCATTTCTTGTTTGAGTAGGTCCATGATGATGTTTTGAATGAGCAAATTACATCTTCTTTCACCGATGGCGAAAAAAAATATATGAAAAAAAATTAATCATCCAAATTGTGATACATATTTAGAGCATTGTCAAATCATAATCAGTCAGTGTATACAAGTTAAACTCTTATTATAAGTTAACAGCTCGACATTGTTTCCTGATTTGCCCTTGGTTTCCGGTGAGCACCTCTACCGCCCCAAGCTTGTTCATGGCCACGCCGAATTTGTTAAACCACCCCACTTCATCATTGCTAAATCTTTGGACAAGTCCCCTTGTTCTTATATCTTGTGTCAAAGCTTGATCGGATTCGAGTAAACCTTTTTTCATCAACAATTGCTTGTAAAATACTGAGTCCATTTTGTATTGTGTTGTTGCGTCGAACGCTATTGTACTCATTTGTCCAGTACATGTAAATTTCATAACATTCCCAAGTCGCGGATCAACCATTTGTGCCTTCTCGGGTGTGTCCATTCGATAAAGAAAGTTGAAACAATGAGCTACTCCAATGGAGTGTGCACCAATTAAGACAACTAAATCTTCTGCATTTAGGCCTTTTCTGTTGAAAAGTTGAATCATTTGGTCTACTGTGTCATCAGGCAATGGGAGGTTGCCAACGACGTTTTCTACGCGCGATTCCATGCCGTCACGTCTGCCACCAGACACCTCGTAATGGGGGAGTCCCGATGCAACAAAGGCGTCACGAGATAAATAGGCTAAAACATCAGAGCACGAGACAATGCCTGGGCAGTTCTCTTCGAGTTCTGCTTTGATCTCGTCAATGAGTTCAAATCCCTTGACTGTAATACCATTTGACGGTGATAACTTCTCTATTTTCCCATCGGTTGGTGTTGTATCGAGCAATATTGATCCATCGCAACCCTGTATATACGATAAGTTACATACACTGACAATATAAAAAGAATCATGATCGATCATCTATGTAATTTCATATGTTTTAGTAGTAAGTTATCAATGAACTTTTATCAAGTCTTAATTTTTGGTTTTCCACTCGGTGTCCGGAGCCTCATATTGGAGCTCAGACTAAATTTGGATCACACACTGCACGACCCATTTGGGGATGGCGCTCCTAACAGTATTTTCTCCACACATTGGAGCTCCGACTAAATCCGGACTCCTGACGCTCCCAACAGGATTTTCTCCCTACATTGGAGCTCCGACTAAATCCGGATCGCGCATTGCAGGGCTCATTTGGGGTGACGCTCCCAACAGGATTTCTCCATACCCAGGCTCCGACTAAATCCGGATCGTGCACTGCAGGGCCTATTAGGGGATGACGCTCCCAACAGGATTTTCTCCATACTCAGGGCTCGAACCTGAGACCTCTGGTTTAAGGGTGAAACACTCCCACAACCAGTGCACCACAACCCATGTTGGTAATTTTTATCAAGTCTTAAGTTGTCATTTAGATGACCTAAATACTTCTTACATATCGTATGTGTATGAAACTTAAACTCTATTTTCATGGTTGCAAATAAGAAACATGTTTCGAAAGATAAAAGTCATTTTTCTAGTGTTTGGTTGTCCTAAACTATTTTTCATTTACTTTTCTTCATCAATTCTCTTGAATGCTAATATACTTATCAATTCTTCGCTCTCTCTAACCAAACACTTGAAAATATTTTTCGTCGTGCCAAATATTTTTTTTTAGAATTTATGAATAATTGCATATAAGTGAGAACTTACTTTGACAAAGCAATCATGTAAGAAAAGCCTAGGGATGGCAGCAGCAATAGTAGAGTCATTTTGAAAGGCTCTAATTAGGCCATTTCTGATGATTTCCTCTGCTTGAGGACATGTATTTTGATAAAAACCCTCTCTCAATCCTTCTAAAATCTCTGGTTCTTCGTGTTCTTTAGTAATCGGATCTACGTTATGTTCAGGAAAAACTTGTGGATATCCATGGCGGACACCTTCTATTTGGGGATGCTCAAAATTGAAAGCCTCAAAATCGTGTTCGTGATGGTTCATTTCTTTTTTGTTCTTCTTGTTCTTGTTCTTCTTCTTCTTCTTTTCCTTCAAGGACCTTTCGTTCCTTGTCTCATAATTTGAGCAAGGAATCGCGATGTCATTGACATTGGCATGAACAACATTGTTATTATCACCATGGATCGTTACGTCTGTCTTACCAGAATCATGTTCTAGAAATTCAGGACGATGATTTGGAAATGATGAGGCTAGCAGAGGTGATAGAATCGCGCAAACTAGTAAAATAGCTGCAAAAATCCCAACCTTAGCTGCCATAATTTGTTTAAGGTGATATGAAAGATAAATATTTGTTCAATTTAAGCTTCTTTTTTTTTTGGATGATCTTATAAATAAATAAATTGTAGAGAACAAAAAAAAAAGGCTTTTTAGGCTATTGGTGGTAAAGATTTTTCTTGGTAGTTATTTCAGTTAAGGAAATAAATGGTTATAATTTTGAGAACCAATGAATTTAATTTGACCAATTAAAGAGAAATTTCACCCTCAAAATATGGAGGTCCTTTATATTTAGAAGGAAAAAGAGTCAAAAATATTTCTGAACTATTCGAATTAGGTTAACTTTACCCTTCGTTATGTTTTTTACTCAAAAGTGATCTCGTTATTGGTCAACTAGTTTTGAAATGCTCTCTAACTAGTCAAATAGTCGAAAAATATATGATTATACTAACGGTTGCTTCAAAACGAGGAAAAAAAAAGTAGTTTTTATTCAATCGAGTACTTTAAAGGTCTCCTTCTCTCTCCCTTTTTATTTAGAGGAAAATTCAAGATTTTAACTTTATGAGTTCTGCCTCTTTTATTACTGTACTCGCTGTACTTTTAAAATCACGAGTTTGGAATCTAATATTTGTTGAACTTTTGCTCTCACAAATAATGGTGTTGATCGAACCCATAGCATTAACTATCATTTTTTTTCACAGATTTCACACATTAACTATCAGTTGTTCCCTTTTTCGACCTGAACTATCACCATCTACTGCGCTAGGTGTATATAACATATAGAGTGTTATAGTTCAAATAGAAAAGGAGAAACAAATGATAGTTAAGGTTTGAAACTCACGAGAAAGTGATATTCTACTATTATTAGTATATTAGTAGTAATATGCATCACATACTTGAACATAAAATTTTCCTTGTGGAATTCTATATTCATCTTTTTACAACAAATTAAGTGTCACTTTGCATCTCTGTTCAAACTACATACAGACAAGAACAGTGTGAGAGACATTGACAGTAAAATCCATTCCGATTTGCGAAATAGATTTTCGACAGCGTGTAAAAGAACTACAAAGAATGTGATAATACAGTATTTCATAAACAAATGAGAAAAGTATCTTACTGACTATTCAGGAGTTACTTGGTTTGGCAGTGCTGTTGTCTTTCTTAAGACATGTTTCCTGCAGCGCTCGAATATGCTGTTGTAGATCAAATCGAATTGAACTCCAGCTCTTTCACGATTCACGACGAAGAAAATGTGGTCGCCTTCTATAATTTTATAGTACCTGAACATGAGAGGAACAATCAACACTGCTGCCTTAAACACCAATGTATCAACACAAGTGATAACCTGATTGGCATATGGACTGTCTAGTTAATCTGTGGACAGGCAATCTGACTGGTCACCTACCAGATGCCACGTTGCAACGGCTGGCAATCAGAATCTTTAATTACAAGGCAACTAGGGTGTTCAACCGGCAAACGAGGATGTGTCATAGATATGGTGTTGAGAGCACCGTCATTGTCCCACCAATCTTCATCCCTGCATGTATTAGATGAAATAAAAACAATGAGATGATGATACAAGCTATTGCAAGTATTGAATCAGTTATTTGTCGTTCCATAATGCTTCCGTGTATGATGATTACTTACATAATTTTGAGTGAGAGTACTTAATGGTGCATTTGAATAACTGGTTTTGAAAATTGTCAGATGATAAATATGACTCTAAGCTGATCGTAAACAGATTGTTCAAAGGATGGAAACCTATATCTACGAACTAGTCTAACAACCCACAAGAACTTGTCATGAGAATATAGCCCGATGGGTTAAGGATCAGCAAAGCAGCAAGGCATAACATACAGTCACGCAATAACGAGTCTCAATGCTTCAGAAAATTTTCATCAATGGAGTTACAAAATCTTGCTGACTAATTAAAACTCAAGTGAATTGGGCTTGTACTATAATGTATCGTCATCTATCTAAGTAGATTGGTAAAGGAGGAGTAATAGACACGAACCTATAGCCCTTATACGGAGGAGAAACATGTTGAGGATGCCGCCATTGGCTCATTTGCAGGACTCTAATGAATAGCAGAGGATGTATCCCTCGAATGCCAGAAGGAACTGCAAAACCCATAACTTTTGTGGGATGCTTGGTAGCATAGCTGAAGTAGTATGTTTGCGGAAATGTACGCAAGTGTCTGTTCAACTTGATTGACCCCTGGATGGTAAGATCAGGAAGTATCCAGTCCCCTGAAGCAAATGGACCAGCATTCCCTAAAAGGTAATCAAGAAGACCCCGGATACCAACTTTCCTCCAGGTCATACTGAAGTGATCAAACCCAAAGTTGTAATAGTCCTTCATCCAAGGAATGTCGAGCCACTCATAAACTATTACTCCAATGCGCCAAAGTTGAAGCAAACTTACAGGCATTATCAACTTCTCGTCTTCAAGTCTGTAGAAGAATTCAGTCAAATTCAGCAAAATGCAGTTTTACAAGTCTAAGTAAACTTGTCAAAACATGAAATTTAAGAAAGCTAAAAACAGATTGTTTTGACAGTAGAATTCATGCAAATCACCATACTACAATGGAGTAATTACATGTTCTGTGCATAGGGTACCTCCTCAAGAACTATGTACTCAAAAATCATATAGGAAATCAAAGCTAAGAACTTGATATATTAAACTCAGAGCTCGATCAAATTAATAGCTGATGTATCACTTCCCTGGAATTGTTCACATGGCAATAATTGATCAAAAAAAAAGGTTAAACTGCAATAACTAAGAACTATCAGAAACTTACAGCATTCCATCGAAGTATGTCCTGGTTGTCCCGTTAAGTGCTCCAGATAATGATGTTATGCTTAAGATCCAGTTCTCTGAAGTGTTCTCGTAACCCTTGAATGCCTATCACAGTAAGCTTGAGGTTAACATCGAACAGGTTATTTTAGGTGTCACAATTTTTCAATTGAACGTGCACTAATTTACCTTGTCAGCCAGCATCTGGTGCAGAACTCGAACAGCCTGTGCTCCAGCTGAATGTCCCACAAAATGAATAGGGTGATCTTCATCCCACTCGGGATAGTGCCCTGCTTCATTTTTTGTTAAGTGAGGCATTGATCCAGAAAAATAGAAATGTGATAGTCCTTTAATGGCTTAGTTTGACTGGCACAATGTTAAAGAAAGAACGATTTTTGAAACATGCGATCTTAAACATGTTATAACACGTGTGTGTCTATAAGCACTTGTCTTTCATTAGTATAAAGTGAAAGTTCAAGTCAAACTGTTTCAAAATATACAAATGTGTAGTCATTTTCTTAACGGGACTTAACAGGAAATAATACCATTGGGAGTGAGTTATATATATGAAGTAAAAATTTAACCTTGTTCATAAACTCGTCCAAATTGGGCATGTCCACAAGCCTTGCTGTGTTCCTCCCCATAATCAACTTGCCCACCTTTCAAATAATAGAACAATTCACGAGCCCTGAAATCTAAAATCCATCAATTGTTGCAAAAAGTATAGAACAAGAAGAACAGTATAACTATGACATATGTGACAATCTCATCAAAAAGTTTAAGCTATTACGGAAAGCACACTTTTATTTATTTAACTATGTTTTCGAAATACCCCTCACATACGAGAGCTTGTAGTTCAAACAACTATTAAGAGTTCCTAGAGCTCCTCTAAGGCTAGTATTAAAGATCACACAGTTGAATATGTATTCAATAAAACTTGTATAGAATATAGTTTCAGTTAGTTAGTTAGCTCTCTTCGTTAATTAGTTAACTCATAGTTGTTAGTCAGTTAGCATAGATTCCTTTCTCAACCAATTGGTTATGTACAACTGTCATATTCTCTCTTTTATATATATACCTTACCGATAATCAATAACAAGCAAGTTTTCCATTTTACACAAAATCATAAGTTTTCTCAATCTACTTTTACATTGATTAGCTATGGCTTCCGTATTGGTATTGGGTAAGTTCTTCACCATTGATGTGAATTTAATAGCTATTAGGAAAACCGTTTGGTTAGATGTATTATTATTTCTATGAAGTGGATAGCTCATCCACAAAAACTAACTCATGAAGTGAACAACTCATCCTCAATCATATGTGATGCTTAACAATAGCACAACATAGCAAAGAGAAGATAATCAAGCATTAAACCAAAAAAAAAAATTCACCTGTCGTATATGCTAGTTAGCGAACCCAAATCTGGAACAAGAACCCTGTCATCCTTCTTCTCTGCACCAGCAAAATATGAATGCCCTCCCAATCTCTACAAAAAGAAAAAAAAATTACATTTCCAAGCCCACATGACAATTAGAACAAATAAGTGTAACATTAGCATAGGGAAGAAAAAGGGTGAAAGTTCCCTCTATATTATTCGAAATCGAGCAACTTTATACTCTGGAGCTATAAAAAGGTCTGAGTTTTACCCTTAACCCCTAATGGAACTCCATGTCGAGTAATTTAAACCATAATCAAAAGTAGAAGCATAACTTGACCATTTTCCCGAATTACTTGAACACGTACATTCCACTCATTTCAAGCTGAAGCTACGCTAATGACAATGGCAAATACGAGTCTGATTTGTTAATGACTTGACTATGAATGAACCAAACGTGCAAATGGATGATAAAATTGATCAATTTCCTTTGTACATAGACAAACTAGGAAAAAGCCTGAAATTTTGATCCTTTTTATTAAAGAATTTGAACAAGTGGAGTCCACTCATTTCAAGCTGAAACTCCATTGACGACAATTGCAAATACGAGATTGATTTGTTAATGACAAGACTATGAGTGAACCAAACGTGCAAACGAATAACAAAATTGATCAATTTCCTATTCTACACGAACAAATTAGGGGAAAACTTAAACAAAACAACATACATAGTATAATCTTACGAGTGGAGTCCACTCATTTCAAGACGAAACTCCATTAATGACAATTGCAAATACAAGACTGATTTGTTAATGACAAGACTACGAGCGAACCAAACGTGCAAACGAATAAAAAATTGATCAATTTCCTTTTCCACAAGAACAAATAAGGGGAAAACCCCAAACAAAACAACGTAGACACAGTATAATTTCACAAGTGGAGTCCACTCATTTCAAGCTGAAACTCCATTAATGACAATTGCAAATACAAGACTGATTGTTAATGACAAGACTACGAGTGAACCAAACGTGCAAACAAATAAAAAATTGATCAATTTCCTATTCTACAAGGACAAATTAGGGGGAAACTTAAACAAAGCAACAACATACACAGTATAATCTCGCAAGTGGAGTCAGGAGAAAGGTGATGTATACGTAGCCTTACCCCTATTTCCCATAGAGAGGTTATTTCCGATAGACCAAAGAACAGTAGCAGCCACAAATAACACAACAAACAAAGAAAAGAGAACAACAGGTAATACTAAAATTGAAAAATACTAGTAATAGAGGAAAACCCCAAATGTGAAAATGTGAAAAGGGGGGCATTACCCCTTCGCCAAAACCAAAGATTCCATGAACCAAAACTATAGGAGGCAAATCATTTGAACTCTTTATCTCTTTGTTACCCTCAAATTTTGGCTTGAAAATCCAATTGGTCACTGACTGAGAAACATCACCGGCAACGGCTGTGCTAAATAAGTAAAACCCATAACTCAAATGAACCAAAGAACTCACAAACAGCTCTGTCAGTTGAAATGCTGTTACCCACCATTTCACTATCATTCTACAGAATCTTAAGTGAAAATTTCTCAAAAAAATTTTGTAAAAATGCTCAAATTGAGAGAAAACAAGAACACCCCACAACTTTTTGAAGCTCCTAGAATGAATTGAAACAGGAAAAAATGGAGCTTTTGTTTCTTCAAAAATGGTGATTCCTGTAAAAGTGGAGAAGAAATGAAGAAGAACACGTTTGGTTTTTTTATTTTCTTTTGGTAATGTTTGTTGAGAATTGTTTCCACCACTTTCACGTTTTCAAAATTGAACAATCAAACACTTAACTAATTTGTTTGGATTTTGGTTACGTGTTATATTGTATCTTATCGTATCGTATCTTATTGTTTTTTTTTTGAAAAAGAGTCTGATATAGTTCTTAATTTTATCATTTGGAGCATACCCTCGTTATAAAAATAGCTCATATATATCTTTGCTGTTATACAATTGACTCATATATATCCCTGCCGTTACAAAATGACTCACATATACCCTTCATTTAAAAAAAGTTAAAAAATTAGTTTTAAATTTATATGTATTACTTCTAAATTATTTTTTTTAAAAATATATTTAGGGGTATATATAATTCTTCTATCAAAGTTCAAGCTATATTTTAATTTTTTTTCATGCATAAATTATTTTTTGACTTCTTTTATTATAATTATTTGAGTTTCTTATTCTTATTTTATTTTTTTTCTTTCATTCTTTAGTTTAAAGAAAAAAAATTAAACTATTTTTTTGTGTGTATTGTAATTTAATTTCGTATTCGAAGAAAAAATTTGGTCATCTACAATAAGTTTTACAAAAATGTTAGTGAAACATAAATAAATTTGATTATCAAAATAATAATTATAAATTAGTCATTAAAACAAAAAAAATCAAAAAAAATATGTTTGACGAGGATTAAATTTACTCATATGGGATTATATTTTTTAGAAAAAAATAACAAAAATTTTAGATTAAAATTATTATTTTTTTCATTTCCGTTAGAGGAAAAGGGTATATGTGAGCCATTTGTTTACAAGTAGGGGTATATATGAGTCACTTTCATAGCGAGGGGTATATCAGCTATAAATGACAAAGTTGAGGGGTATATCAGACCCTTTTCTCTTTTTTTTTTACTATAACGTATATCTAGGATTTCTTGTTATTTCAATTTGTTTTACTTGAGACTAGTGTCATTTAAAAATAATTGTTGTATAAAGTATTTTCATGAGATCTACGTGTGTGATGACATTGAATATGTGATTGTTGTAGTTATATTGAATTGTTAAATTTGATATAATGTAAAGGTAAAAAAATGATATGGAATGGTCACGTTATTATCATGTTTTGTCTTATCTTGCCTTGTTTGTTAGTGTTAATGGCGGAGTAAAATTTTTCACTAAGAGATGTCAAATTGTAAAGAAATAAATATTTTGTGAACCGCTGATTAATACTCTTTTCATCTTAATTCGTCATAATTTAAATTTTGAAAGTTAAGCTTATTAATAAAATTTAGAAAAACTCTTTTTAACTCTTGAGATTCAAATATTATTACTTAAGTTAAGAGAGATAAAATATATTAAAAATTTTATTTTCCCTTTTATCATTAGGGAGGAAACACAATAACAAGAGAACCAAATTATCAGTTAAAACTTAAAAGCCAAAGATTATGGCTAAAATTTAGTGCAATGGTTGATTTTTAAGGTTTATAATTTTTGCATTATCCAAAAGACACAATACATAAATATTGTTTTTAACTTGACTTTCGTTGACACATATATCCTTCAGCTTTAATATGTATAAGTCGATACTTAAAATTTATATAAAATTGAAGAAATAAATATGCATATCATATGTGATATAATACATGTAGAATACAATATATAACACAAAATTGTCATGTAGAACGTAAGATAAATGTGTTTATCTGTTTAATTTTATATAAATTTAAGTGTTTATCTACGGATATAAAAAATGTGTTTATCTGTTCAATTTTATATAAATTTAAGTGTTTATCTACGGATATAAAAAATGAGACGATATAAATACTATATGAACCCAAATTAACGATACGTTTATATATTATACCTAACCAAAATGATGGTGGAGGCTAATTCTTACATGTATTCAACATGTGAAGTTCATTGACTTTTACAATAGCCTCACATTAGTATATAAAAGATAAATTTACACAAATATACTATAATAAAAAAAATATTTATTATTTATAGTAATAATATTTTCTTTTCACTTAATCACTTTTAATTTATTTACAACACAAGTTTAATACATATTACAAAGAATAATTTATTATTCATATATAATACAAATTTTTATAATGAATAATACATTTATCACACATTTTAATACACTTATAATACAATGTGACAATTTTTTACCAAACGAACATGATATATTTCAAAAAACAATTATAATTTATATATATTGCACACATAATTCACTTTTAATACATATTACAGATTTAACAAAGCATTGCTATAAATGGTAATAAACAAAAAGTATCGCTAAAATCAGTAATTACTATTTAAAATGTATTAATTTATGTAATTTTTCTTATAAATATATACCTCTTAATATTTTAATATTATAAAATATTAAAAATTAAATATTTATTAAGTTTATGTGATATATCTCGAGACTTACATCTTTGACTCATATCTTAAAACTCATGAAGCATGTTAATTGAGATACAACCATCCTAAATTAAACAAAATTGAAACTAGTAGCATAAAAAAGATTAATTAATTATATTTAATATTTACATTAAATCAATAAATATATGAATTTAGTTAGGACCAAAAATATTTGATCGTTGAAATACCATTGTTATACTTGTACAATAAATCAATACTTATCTTTTCTTGTGAAAACTAAGGAGAATTCAACTTTAATTTTGAATAATTCAATTTATCTACTTCAAGTTATCAACTTGGCAAAATCAAAAATGAAATTTGAATGATCTTAAAATTAGTTGACCTGAAAAAAAAAAGTACAAAAAGGAAGCATAAGAAATTTATGAATGTGGTAAAGAGTTTGAATAAAATTGCGGACATATTTTTTTTGTCTCGATTTATATAATATATTTTTATTTTGAAAACTATATAGTTTTAGCAAGTCCTCTTATTTTTAATGAAATAATTGGTTGAAATTTCCTATGGTCAATACCACTCATTTCAAACAAGAAAAATATGTGGAATTCTTCATGATAATTTTTGTATATTTGGCACACATATCAAAGTCTTAAGTCTCATTTATCTTTCTTAATAAGATTTATCTGAATTTGAATGCACATTTAAATATTACGATATATAAAGATTTAGATGTCTAAATATAACCATTTTAATATTGAGATATTATATATGTTCTCAATAATGAATAGTTAAAATTGTTTGTAAACATTTGAATATATAAAAATTGTATTTTTGAAAGAAAAATAAATATTTAATTAGTCTAATATAATATCAATAAAAAAAAATTATTATATGGAGGTTAGAGATGGTAGTGGTTCTTGTGGGTGCTGGATTAGGATGATGTTAGGCTAACGATGATATATTATAGTCGGGGGAAATGTACACGTACCCCTTCAGATTATTTAACAATTAATAAATCTCGAGTATCAGATTAGTATATCATGTATAAAATGTCATATATATTACTTAACAATTAATGTATCTCGAGCATCAAATTAATATATCAACGCTTATATTATTGTATCAGTTTGAGGGATTTCTGTAATTATAAACTTATAAGAGAGAAATGATAATTTAACCTTACAAGTATGTGATTTTACATGTATACAATATAAATATATATATATATATATATATATATATATATATATATATATATATATATATATATATAAAATTTTAGACTAGCTCCATTACCACCAAGGATTTGGTGAAATTCCTTTACCCTTAATTACAAGTATTGGTCTCAAGTCCCGCGGATAAGAAAACCTGATACAGAGCGCTTCCCTTTCGAGAATGTCAGAATTTGAAGTTATTATGAATTTTCAATTTGCCATCAAATTCATAGCATGATTTAGTTATTAGATTCCCTCCACCTTTAATAAAAGATCTCAAGTTTAATTTTTAAGAATTAACAAGACTCTGATAAAGACGTCTTTCCACTAAAGACGATATCATTATATGAAATTTACGAATTCTACACGACTAACGTGTAAACTAAGTTGATAAAAGAAACTTCTATTCAACAAAAACTTCTCAACTTTCTACAACATGCATGTAATGACCTAATTAAATGATAACGTAAATTTTTTTTTATAAAAAATAAAAAACAAATAAGAAAATTAAACTAAAACTAAAACTAAAACACGTAAATTGAAACAGAAAATCCTCAAAGTGGAAGACTTGGAAAATATTATTTTCTAGTCCACTCAAAAATGGTAGACTTTGAATAGTTATTAATAGGAAAATCCTTATGAGAGAAAATTTGGCCAAAATTGTAGAATAACATATTTCATATTATGTTATTTTATCTTTTTGTATATTTTTATCCTTTTAATT
The DNA here is from genome assembly GCF_036512215.1 of Solanum lycopersicum. Lineage (NCBI taxonomy): Eukaryota > Viridiplantae > Streptophyta > Magnoliopsida > Solanales > Solanaceae > Solanum > Solanum lycopersicum. The sequence goes on from NC_090800.1 coordinate 2,452,081, forward strand.
TTAATATCTTTTAATTAAAAAATAAAAAATATCAATTTATTTTAAAATAAAAAGGACATTATACACTTTTTTAATTTTTTTAGCCAAATTCTGAACAAATTTTCTAATCATTTAGTATCATCCTTATAGTATTAGTTTTTTATTTAAAAAAAATGTCATTCTATTCTACATTAATTAAGGCTAAAACACAAACTAATTAATTATACTTAGATGATAACTTCTCAAAGTTAAAATCTAAAATGAATGAGTAATAATTTACTCATTTAATGTGATAATAATAACACAAATATAAGTTTTGAGATTGTCTAACAAAAAGAGATTTATCTATGCTTTAAAGCATTGGAAAAAAAAACATTTACTTATATATGAAAAGGACTTGTTAGAGATATAATTAAATAAAAAATATCCATTACTAATATATTAAAGTTTAGTTGAGATGGATGACAACTTAATAAGAGATTATCATACACGTCTTAACTTAATCTTATGTAATAACTAAATATTCTGACGTTGATGTCACACATCATATTTAAGCACCTCAACTCATTTTCACTTATGTTTAATAGGATATTCGTAAGTTCTAACTTTTGCCTATAACGTCATTTAAACAGGTTTAATGTCTTAAAATATCGTGAATGTCTGCTTATGAACAAAAATTAGAATTTTTTGAAGCGGAGACTAATTTTTTTTAAGGGATAATGCACAAAAAACCCCTCAACCTATGTTCGAAATCTCAGAGACACACTTATACTATATTAAGGTCCTAATACCCCTGAACTTATTTATTAATAATTTTCTACCCCTTTCGGCCTACGTGACATTATCTTGTGGGCCCAACGCTGGTTGACTTTTTTTTTTAAGCTAGTGTCACGTATATGCCCAAAAGGATAGAAAATTACTTATAAAATAAATTCAGGGGTAATAGGACCTTAGTATAGTATAAGTATGTCTCTGGAATTTCGGAATATAGATTGAGGGGGTACTTGTGCATTTTTCTTTTTTAAAATATTTTTCTAAAAAACGTAGCTAAAAAAATACCTTTTGTGGAAATCATTTTTGTAAAACTTTGTTTTACGAGTATAAAAAAATATCAAAACCAATTCATTTTTTTAAAACAATTATTTATTAACTCAGTCTATTTTAACTCGTTCGTTTTAAAACTTATGTTAAGGAGGGGAAGTTTCTGTTAAAAGAGGCGCGTCTTTTCAAAGTCTTCATAGCTGATTTTCAACTGTTTTTTTTTTTTTTAAAGTCTTTTCTTTAGAAAAAAAGATGCACAAAAATAATCATTTTTTTCACTTATTTTTTCTAGTTGACTTCTCTCACAAATTAATTAATATAATTGATCTTTTCATTATCATTTTGATTCAATCATCAAAAAAAAAAAAAAATTTACCTTTTTTTTTTGGTTTCTTCATTTCCTTCTCTGTTTCTACAACTTAGACAACAGCTGATCAGTTTGTCTCGACGAATCTCTCTTCGTCGAGGCTAAATTCGACAGATTCTGAGCGCTCAGTGCTCAGAGGATTGAACTTTGTGAGTGTTCCTTTCTTTTTTCTTCCTTATATATGCAAATTATGTCTTAGTTTATGAGTTACATTGAGGGTCTGTCAGAAATAGTTTCTCTACTTTCGTTAGTTAAGGCTTGATACATTCTACCGTGGGATTATACTGAGTATGTTGTTTTAGTGCAGAACCGTTATTCAATATTAGTTACAAAAAGATATACTTGAAATTTTGCGAAGGAGTAAATGAACATAAGAGAAAACTATGTTTCCCGTGTCTTTAATTAGAGATCTCGGTTTTTGGAACTTTAGGAAATAAAGTCCTTTGAATGAAAGAGAGAACACTTGAATATATAAAACTTGTCAATATTTAAAAAATTAATAAATTATATTACTGTTGGGTCTAACTCAACCTCAAAATTCAGCTCAAGCCCATATAAACAGGTCTAGCTCAATATAGCCTGGGCACAAACTGGAGTGTGGATCAGGTGCCCGGACATGAATGAATACGACTTTGTTACTATGTAAAAATATGACATCTGGGCTTAACTAAATCTCAAAAGCTAGCTTGAGAGGAGATGATTGCCCAAATCCATATAAATACGTCACTAGTCCAAGAATGTACACACACCGAACTGGGTTGGGCACGTTATAAGGCTTGAACAATCTCTTTCCTTTGACCTAGCTTTTGGAGTGTGAGTTAGGCTCAAGGCCTAATCCATGAAGTTGCACGCACTGGACTTGGTTGGGCTCCTCGTAAGGCGTGAACATTCCTCCTCCCTTTGAGCTACCTTTTGGAGTGTGAGTTAAGCCCAAGGCCAAATTTGACAATTACGTAATTCATTTAATACTATATCAAGAAGAGAACCGGATTGTGGTGGTGGTCGGTAGTAGCTGACAGTAGTGGTTAACGATAGTGGTTGTCAGTTGATGGTGGCTACGAATAATTGTGGTTGATAGTAATGATAGCTAATGATGGTAGTGACTGATGCGATGATTGAGGATATATAGTAGTGACGGATTAATGTTACATCAATTAGTCCTCTTACATTGTTTTCTCTGTTGTATAGTTCATTTGGCAAAATGGAGATACCTGCAGCCCCTTCAATTTTGTGTAGTCTTTGTGTTATTGTGTTGATCCTACTTCTACCAGATACATCAGTGTGTGAACCAAGATCGCAGACCGTCCAGATCACATGTAATACTCAACTCGAGCATAATACGACAGTTTTTGTTCCAAATTTTGTAGCAGTTATGGAAACTATAAGCCAACAAATGAGAACTAGAGGATATGGAGTTGCAGTTTCTGGCACTGGACCAGACACTAACTTTGGACTTGCCCAATGCTATGGTGATCTTTCTTTACTCGACTGCATCTTATGCTATGCTGAAGCGCGAACAGTTTTGCCCCAGTGCTTCCCTTATAACGGAGGGCGAATCTATCTTGATGGATGCTTTATGCGAGCAGAGAATTACACGTTCTATGATCAGTATTTAGGTCCAGAGGACAGACATGCATGTGAAAACAGGACGACAAAGGGTACATTGTTCCAACAGAACGCTAGGCGAGCCATTCAGCAAGCCGTTGTAAATGCACCGACTAATAATGGTACTGCACGTGCTCAAGTGTCGGTACCTGGTCCTTCTAACGAGACAGCTTATGTTCTCGCTGATTGTTGGAAGACGCTGAGTGCAAACTCCTGCGCAGCGTGTTTGCAAAATGCATCTGCATCCATGTTGGGATGCTTGCCTTGGTCAGAAGGTAGAGCTTTGTACACCGGATGCTTCATGAGGTATTCCGATACTAACTTTCTCAATGCTATTTCCGTCAGTGAAGGCTCGTCATCAGGAGGTATTAATCTTTGCTCTTTTCTCGTTCTGGTTTGGCAGTTATTTATTGACTGAACGCATAATTTAGCTGATAAATGGTCTTTTTTTCTTTCGAATGACGATATTGTAGGAAAATCTGTTGTCATTGTAGTCGTTGTTGTTAGCTCAGTGGTCGTTTTAGGAGTAGGTGCTGTCATTGGTATTTATGTCTGGAAGAACAAACAAATCCAGAAGAAGAGAAAAGGTAAATCCTTTTGTGTCACATATTGGTGATAAAAGTCTTTAGGATATCAATTATGAACATGTATTGTATCTTTATGATAATATTTACGCAAGAATATAGCGCGCGATCATTTTCACACAACTGTACTGAAAGCAATTTTCAAGAACTAACTCGAGGCATTATGGTCTACTCATGCTTTTCCGGGGAAAATTTGAACTTTATAGGTGCAAATGACGCGGAGAAACTAGTGAATATCCTTCATGACAACAGCTTGAACTTCAAGTATTCTACTCTTGACAAAGCCACGGGGTCATTTGATGAGGCCAATAAGCTCGGGCAAGGTGGATTTGGCACCGTTTATAAGGTACGAAATGGTTGAGAAGTTGTAATGAAATACTAGAAGTGCTCATGTTAAACAAAGTCTGAGGCGCGGTTTATTGCAGGGTGTTTTGGCAGATGGCAGAGAGATTGCTGTCAAAAGGCTGTTCTTCAACAACAAACACAGAGTTGCAGATTTTTATAACGAGGTTAACATAATCAATAGCGTCGAGCACAAGAATTTGGTAAGGTTACTGGGATGCAGCTGCTCAGGACCGGAAAGTCTTCTTGTATACGAGTTCCTCCCTAACCAGAGTCTTGATCGCTTCATATTTGGTAAGTAACCGGACTTTGCAACAGCACTAGTACTCCTCGGTCTCAAAAAAGTTGGGATCGGCTATATGAATCTTCATGATTCCAATTAAGCTAAACTCATTTCATCATAACTTTAAATTGACAGATTCTATCAAAGGTAAAGCTCTAAACTGGGAGAAAAGATTTGATATAATCATAGGGACCGCGGAAGGTTTGGTATACCTCCACGAAAACACAAAGACTCGAATAATTCACAGAGACATAAAAGCAAGCAACATCCTGTTAGACGCGAGGTACCGTCCAAAGATTGCTGATTTTGGGTTGGCAAGGTCATTCCAAGAAGACAAGAGTCACATAAGCACTGCCATTGCTGGCACATTGTTAGTATTTCTTCGTCTCGTGTTCTACTTTTGTCGCGTAAAAGTACATAAAAACTAATTTTGGTACAATATGTGCAGAGGATATATGGCTCCAGAGTACATAGCACACGGCCAACTAACAGAAAAAGCAGATGTTTACAGTTTTGGAATTCTTCTACTCGAAATCGTTACTGGAAGGCAAAATAACAGGAGCAAACACGTCGAATACACAGACAGCTTAGTTTCCATTGTAAATTTTGTCACACTTTTTTCTTGAACAATTTTTTTCAATCTTGAAGGACTTAATGCATATTGGTCTTCGATGATATTAACAGGCGTGGGAGCACTTTCAACGTGGGATAGTGGAGAAGCTGTTTGATCCGAATTTCATGTTGAATAACAACCATACAATCAATGTGAAAAGTGAGGTCGCGAGAGTGTTACATGTCGGACTTTTGTGCACTCAAGAGATCCCAACGTTACGTCCATTCATGTCTAAGGCATTAAAAATGATCGTGAAGAAAGACGAAGAGTTGCCTCCTCCTTCTAATCCGCCATTCGTGGACGAGAAAACCATGGAACTTCATGACCCTTGGGAGAAGAAGTTGCTCAAACAAGGCGATTCTGCTTCTATTGCCAACTTATCTGACAGTTCTTTTTACCCCAGATGATGTTATCTCAGTGTCCTGAAATTGAAGCATAGATTATAGGCATATTCATAGATAGACACTTTGCCTCAACTAGCAACTAAACATCCAATTTTGAGTAAGCACATCTAGACACCTCAACTCTGAAATGACACGAGGGGGGGGGGAGGTTTGGGATTTTTTTGTATTTTTATACTGTTCGGTATTCAATACTGATCTAAGTCGAGTCCCCTTGGGTTGCAAGGATGTTCTATGTAAGTTCTTTAAGTTTGTCTTGTACAAGATATGTGAAGTGTAATTCATAATTTTATATACAGACACTTAAATTTATATAAAGTTATGTGGCATAATACACGGAGGACATAGATTTTCATGTAGTATGTCACGTAAGATGTGTGTGTATTTGTTCAAGTACCTATTTATGCACACCAAAAGTTGGACTTTGACCTAGTCGTTTGAGGTCTTGGACAGAGATGACAACTGTGAGTATGCACATCTAAACACTTCAACTCGTCCCCACTGTATCAGTTGAGCCACAACATTATTGGTTGACTTAAGCCTTGTAAATAATCATTGTTAAGTAAAAATAAGGTTAAAATTCACATTTGCATATTTTATCCTGAATAGTAATAATATGTCGAAGATCACAAATTTTAAAAATATTTTTCGTTCTTAAACCCGTATCAAATCAAACAGTGTCACGTAAATTAAAACAGGAGAGTATCTTATGTCTTCTCCTTTTTTATTTTGGTTTAGTCAGTAATGGGAATTAATATATATAAACCCAACAATCAAATAGGGAGTTACTGTTACTCTTTGAAAAATTCAAACAAATGATTTTTTCCACAAATTATTTCCTCTTGTTGACTTCTATCTCAAAGAAAAAAACAAAAAAAATTGTGGTGGAGTGTTAACTACTTCATCAGTAATCAGAAGGTTTGGGTTTGAGCCTTCTTGAGTATATAATTGTCTTTGTTAGAATACGTATAAACCCTAATTTGGAACTACTTCCCGATACGAATTCAAATTCAATCTGCTTCAATATGAATATCGGACACTCGACTGAAAAAACAAAAAGCAAAAGTAAAACTGCTCTTACCATTTCCTGTTTTACTCATTAATTTTAAAAAATCCCTTTTGTCTCTTTTATTCAACCATTTTCTTCCCATTATCTATCACCATCATCTCTTGTATTGACTTCTGTCACTGAAAAATGATAAAAAGTCGTGATGGAGTGGTAAGTACTCTTTCATTTTTCATCAGAAGTTCAAGTTTGAGTGTAGTTAGGTACAAAGTCATCTTTATTAATCTTTACCTTCAATATGAAATTTCATTGATATCAAACACCAAGTTGAAAAACCAAAAAATACTTCATTTCACTTTGTTTCTTCATCTTTGACAGCAGCTGATCAGTTTGCACAGGTGATCTCTTTCTCCGACTCGAAATCCGGAAAATGTAAGTTTTCTGTTCTTTCTGTTTTCATTTAGATGCTATATGATTATGTCTTAGTATCAGTATAGAAAAATTATCCTAATTGTTTTCGCGATATTAGTTGTGGTTGCCGATAGGCCGGGGGCTACTATTGATGGGGTGGTTGATAAAATCGAATTGATGGTAGTAGCGTTGGCTACTGATAATTGTGGTGGATGATAGTAATAGCTAATAAGTGTGATGACTAATGGTGATTGATGATATATAAACGTTGGTAGGTATATAGTGGTGATTGTTCGTAATGATTGATGGTTATTGTTATATTCAGGTTAGTAAAAACAGAAACAGAAAAAAACTCGTTCGTTCTTATTTCCCATTCACACCTTGCTAAAATCCATCCGTAATTGTGGTAATGCTCGTTAGTGATGATGACTAATGGTTGTGGCCAAGCTAAGGGATTCAAGAGTTTTTTCATCAAGTCGCTACTTCGGAGGCTTGCTCATCATAAGTTTTGTAGGAACTAGTTCTGTCTTTTACGACGTAAGGGTTCTGAATTGAACTTATGCCTTGATCGACATATTATGATACGAAAATATAAACTTATGTCGAGCGAAAATTTATTGTTATTTCAATGTCAATGATATATTTCTCATTCTATGTGATACAGCTCATCTGGAGAAATGGAAAGAGTAACCCCTTCAATTTTGTGTAGTCTCTGTGTTATTGTGTTGATTCTACTTCTATCTGATACATCAGTGGCTGAATCGACATCTCAGATAGTCCAGATCGTATGTGGAAACGAAACGGGGGCTAACGTCACAAATTATATGGATACAACGAAAAACATAAGTCAACAAATGAGAACTAGAGGATATGGAGTAGCAGTTACCGGTACTGGATTAGATACTAACTATGCACTTGCCCAATGCTATAGTAATTTTTCTTTAGTCGACTGCGTCTTATGCTTCACTGAAGCGGAAACTCTCCTGCCCCAATGCTACCCTTATAACGGACGTAGAATTTATCTTGATGGATGCTTTTTTCGAGTGGATGATTACATGTTCTATGACCAGTATTTAGGTCCAGAGGATAGGCATTTATGCGGAAACAGGACGAAAAAGGGTGCATTGTTCCAACAGAATGCTAGGCGAGCCGTGCAGAAAGCTGTTGCAAATGCACCGAGTAATGATGGTTATGCACGTGCCGAAGTGTCAGTACACGGTCCTTTCAACGAAACAGCTTACGTTCTCGCTGATTGTTGGAAGACACTGAACGCGAACTCCTGCGCAGCGTGTTTGCAAAATGCATCTGCATCTATGTTGGGATGCTTACCTTGGTCTGAAGGTAGAGCCCTTTACACTGGATGCTTCATGAGGTATTCTGATTCAAATTTTCTCGATGATACTTCTACCAGTGGAGGTTCGTCATCAAGGGGTACGTTTAGCTCGTTCTTCGTCCTGGTTTACCTGTTATATATCAACTAATCTTAAATTTAAAATCATCATAATGCAGGAAAAGTTGTAGTCATTGTCATAATTGTTGTAATTAGTTCCGTTGTCGTTCTGGGAGCAGCTATTTTTGTTGTTTTTGGTGTCTGGAAGAAGAAACAAATCCAGCAGAAGAGAAAAGGTAAATACTTTTGTTACAAAAATATCTTGCGATTTGCACATAACTGTACCGAGACAACTTTCAAGAATTAACTTGAGGCGTTATGGCCTACTTGTGCTTTTCCTCGGAAATTTGAACTTGTTAGGTGCAAATGATGTTGAGAACTTCAAGTATTCGGCACTTGACAAAGCCACGGGGTCATTTGATGAGGCCAACAAGCTCGGGCAAGGCGGATTTGGCACAGTTTATAAGGTATGTAATGGCTGAATGATAACAGCAAGACAATTAAACAGAGTTTGAGACACAATTTGTTGCAGGGTGTTTTGGCAGACGGAAGAGAGATCGCCGTCAAAAGGCTGTTCTTCAACAACAAACACAGAGCTGCAGATTTTTATAACGAGGTTAACATTATCAGTAGCGTCCAGCACAAAAATTTGACAAGGTTATTAGGATGCAGCTGCTCAGGACCGGAAAGCCTTCTTGTATACGAGTTACTCCCTAACCAGAGTCTTGATCGCTTCATATTTGGTAAGTAACCGAACTTTACTACAACACTACTATGCTTCAGTCCCGAACAAAGTAGCTGTCGGCTATATGAATCCTAACTATACTATTTAAGCTAAAACTCATGTCATCATTGCTCCAACTAAAAAAAACACTTGAGTAACCGACTTTGCATTAAGACTAAAGTGGTATGTTTTCACATGGCAAGCCTGAATGATTTTATCGCGTATATTGATTCTAACTTTAAATTTGACAGACCCTATCAAAGTAAAGCTCTAAATTGGGAGAAAAGATTTGAGATAATTATAGGGACAGCAGAAGGAATGGTATACCTACACGAGAACACAATACACGAATAATTCACAGAGACATTAAGGCAAGCAACATCCTGTTGGACTCGAGGCTCCGTGCAAAGATTGCTGATTTTGGGCTGGCCAGGTCGTTTCAAGCAGACAAGAGTCACACAAGCACTGCCATTGCTGGCACATTGTTAGTATTTCTTCATTTCATCTTCTATTTTTTCGTATAAAAGTACACCAAAATATAGATGATTTAACCTTTTTATGCAGAGGATATATGGCTCCAGAATACTTAGCGCGCGGTCAACTAACAGAAAAAGTAGACATCTACAGCTTTGGAGTTCTTCTACTAGAGATTGTTACTGGAAGACAAAATAACAAGAGAAACAACGCCGAATATACAGTCAGCTTAGTTTTCGATGTAATTTCTGATCAATCGCTTCTCTCTTGAACCAACATTTACGATTCATTGATCTTAACTTTATTGGATGAAATTAACAGGCATGGGAGCACTTTCAACGTGGGATAGTGGAGGATCTGTTCGATCCGAATCTCATGTTGCATAACAACCATACAATAAATGTGAAAAATGAGGTTGCAAGAGTGTTGCATGTGGGACTTTTGTGCACTCAAGAGATCCCAACGTTACGTCCATCCATGTCCAAGGCATTACAAATGTTCATCAAGAAAGACGAAGAGTTGCCTCCTCCTACTAAGCCGCCATTCGTGGAAGAGAAAACCATGGAAACTCATAACCCTAGTGAGAAGTACTCGATAAAAGAAGGCGCTTCTGCTACGATTGCCAACTTATCTCACAGTTCATTTTACCCCAGATGATGATATCCCAATGCCCTGAAAATGAATTATAAATTGTAGGCATGATATATAGATAGACACATTAAATTGACCTCAACTGGCCATCAAACACTCCACTTTTGGCTATGCACATCTAGACACCTATTTTGGGATTCAATGTGGATGTGAGGCCTCATTTGTTTTCATTAAGATTTAGATGTTTGAATCTGAATGCACATTTGACTGATTAAGATGGTTTGTTTCAACATCTGAACATACATAATTTATTTATATATACATAATAAATATACAATTCAAACAAAATATAATAAAATATTAATAAAACAAAATCACTATTTGTTTTTTTTTTAATTAAAAAGAACATTTTTGCTTGCTAAAGATGGTGGAGATACTTTGTAGTGATGGTGGTGGCTGGTGATGGTAATAGTTGTTGTTAGTGTCTAGTAATAATGGTGGGGGTGGTTGATGTTCCTGATAACTGTCATAATGATGGCTATTGGTAGTGGTGTTGGTAGTTGTAATGGTGAAGTTGGTTGATATTAGTGGTTGGTGGTGATAATAATGGTGACTGAAGAATGTGTGGTCATTGATGATGAGTTTGTGGTAGCTAGCGGCAGTGCTAGTTATGATGATGGAGGTGATTGATAGTAGTGATTGACCATACTGGTGGTAGTGGTAATGACTAATAGTAGTTGTGGAAGTGGTGACGACGGTGGTGGTGATTGAAGAATTAATGTATGGTGGTATTTGATAGTGATTCTAGTTGTGATACCGGAGTTTATTGGTAGTAGGAATTGATTGCAATGATGGTAGTGGTTGAAAGTGATAACTTTTAATAACTTTTTAAACAGATTTGCAATCAAGCAAGCAACTTGTAAATAAATTTAAAAAGTTTTAAAAACAACTTCCTTAAAAATCTTACTCTTATTTCTCCTTTTGAAAATAGAAAGACATCGATCTCTAGTAAGGACGCATAAGAAACCTTTAGGGTCATTTGGTGTGATGGACAAGAAGGTTTAATCCGAGTATAATTTTTTTAGTGGTCTTTAATCTGTTGTTTGATTGCCAAGAGTGGAATAACTTATTTCGGGATTAACAATTAGTCTTAGGATAAGTTGTCCCTTTTAGGGGTGGGATAAAAATCTCAAGATAACATATCCCGGGATTAGGTAGGTAAAATAACAAAAATAGTCCTCCTTAAACCCCACTTTCATACACCAATTTACATTCATGTATATTAACATAATTTTTACGGAAAAGGGCCTAAAATACCCTCGAAGTATTGAAAATGTTACAAAATTACCCTCTATCCACCTATTGGCTCCAAAATGTCCTTCTCATCCATTTATTGGCTCCAAAATACCATTGTCATTCACCTTTAGGTTTAAAATTGACCACTTATTTAACTGTTTAAATATTTTTTAAAAATATTTGGCGCTCAACTATTGGTTATAATTTAATTTATTAATATAATTTATAAATCAACTCACTACCCACTCATTACTAACTAAACCCCACCCAATTAATAAACCAAATATAATATCAAAATCGTCATAAACACTACTAAAACACGACGAAATTATAGATTCCTGAAAATGACATCCAAGATTATTCGAGTCCAAATCGAAGCCCCAATTAAATTTAGATTGAGCTTCTTAGTTAGGAGAACACTTTCGACAGAATTCTCTCTCAAGCTTAAATTCGATATTTATGAGTAAAGGTAAAGAAGTAGTACATTCTGAATTAATTCATGCACTTTTTTTTAATATATTTTTATAAATATTGATGATTTGTTTTAAAACCTTTAGCATATTATTTTTTATTAAAAAGTTATCTATAAAGTAACATCACATAATTGAGACGAGAGGAAAATTAAGATGAACATAGTCACACTTTTATATTTATCGGTAATTTTAATTTAGACATTTCAATGTCTAATAATTTACTTCTATAGATATTTTTGCCTCAAATTTTTAAAAACACGCATTGGCAGTAGCTTTCCTGTTGTTGCATTAGTAATGTGATGAATTTATTTATTTGGTGGGGTTTAATTAGTAATGGGTGGGTAGTGGATTGATTTGTAAATTCTACTAATAAGTTAAATTATAACAAATAGTTGAGCGCCAAGTATTCTAAAAAATATTTAAACAGTTTAATTTTAAAATAGTTAAATAAGTGGTCAATTTTAAATCCAAAGGTGAATGACAAACGTATTTTGGGGCCAATAAGTAGATGAGAAGGACATTTTAGAGCCAATAGGTGGATGGAAGGTAATTTTGTACCATTTCCAATACTTCGATGGTATTTTAGGCTCTTTTCCGTATTTTTAATTAAATAGTTCATCAGTCACTTAAAAATTATGTTTTATATATCAATTAAAATGTAGATAACTTTAATAATAAAATTTCTTTTACTGTTAATAAATTTAAAATGAAAGTCTTATTTTTAAGCTAAATAAGATGAAAGTTTAATTTTTAAACTAAATAAGATGGAATTTATTTTTAACATAAACAAGAAGGAACTTTTATTTTAAGGCAAGTAAGATGAAATTTTAATTTAAAAAATACACAGCACAATCATGGAAATGCGTTCCAAAAAATATTTAAGCTAAATAAAAAAAATATTTTTAAGAAAGAATAACTAAAACTCGCATAGAAAATGTAAAAGAAAAATAAAAAATCTAAATAAGATGAAGGGTATTTTTTATTAAAAAAAATAACTTAATTCTTAGAAATTATGCAATGAATGTATTTTGAATATGACAAATCAAACAAGCAACACAAACTAATGGCATACTACATAAATATGCCCTTTAACTTGGTTTCAAATTACATTTATGCCCTTCAACTTTGGATGTGTACAAGTAGCCACTTAAACTTGTACAAAATTGAACAAATAGACACACATGTCCTACATGTCATTTTTTGTCCTACGTGGTGTCTTACGTGTATTGTGTCATGTAGGACTCATGTGTTTATTTATTTAAAAGTTGAATAGTTAAAGTGCATGTTTGTGCATCATGAAAGTTGAAGGTCAAAGTTAAAATTTGAAGCTAAATTTAGAATGCAATATATGTATTATGCCATTTTCCGCATAACTAATTTCAATATAATTTATCATAATATTAACTTATCTCAACATAATTAATTTTAACATAATTTATAATCAAATCAAACGACCCGTTAATAGTACCACACATATTATAGTGTCTCTTTTTAAAGATAAACTTAAAAAAAAAATTGCATCCACACAGAATTTTCACATGTCAAAGATCACAAAAACATTTATTTCTTGTTATTTTTTATTTCAAATCAAACTTTGTTACAGTAGAAAAAGACCCTTGTTGACTTGTCTTTATTTAGAAAATATCCAACAAATAATGCTTCCAACAAATTTTTCCACAAATTTTCCTCTGGTTCACAACTTCACATTTCAGCGAAATGATTTCACACAAAACAAAATTAAAATAAAATAAAATTGTAGTATAAGAAATTTTGAATTCCAACTCTTTCTTAGAAAATATCTCTTTTCCTAATATAATTTTTTTCATCTGAGTTTAAATTTAGTCCATTTCAATATAGATAACGGACAAAGTTACTTTCTTTCCGCAGTAAAATTTAAATTTGAGGCACTTCAATATAAATATCGAACGCTAACTCCAGAAATCAACAAAAGTTGGAAGTAGGAAAGAATTCCCTCACAAAACAACCCATTAATCAAATATGAAATTGCCCTTCATTTTTCCTATTTTCTCTATGTTTTTACAACTTTGACAGCAACGAATCAGTTTGCACCGGCGACGGTGATATCTCTCTTTTCCGGCTCAAAATACGGTGAATACAGAGCTCAGAAAAACTTTGTGAGTATTTGTAATACATAAATATGCCCTTTAACTTGGCTTCGAATCACATTTATGCTTTCAACTCTGAGTACGCACAAGTAGACACTTAAACTTGTATAAAGTTGAACAGATAGACACACATGTCATCTTACATGTCATTTTTTGTCTTACTTGGTGTCCTACTTGTATTGTGCCATGTAGGACTCATGTGTTTATTTATTTAAAAGTTGGATAGTTAAAGTGTTTGTTTGTGCATGAAAGTTGGAGTCAAAGTTAAAATTTGAAGTCAAGTTTAGAGTCTAAAATATGCATTATGCCTTTTTCTTCTTTCTATTTTAAGAGAGTACTCCTACATTATGATTGAAATTCGACATACCTGTACTAAGCTAATGTCCTATTAACGCTAGCTCATTTTATATATAATATTGTACATCTTTTGACTTGTGTGGCACACTCCGTGACTCCACACAGTTGAGGCGTGTGAGAGATATTTGAATGTCGCGTAAGTAAAAAAGGTATACAAAATTACAAAAAGAAATAAGTTCAGAGATAATAGGATCTTAGTTTAGTTAAAGTGTGTTACTGGAATTTAAGTCATAGTCTAACGAGGTACTTCTACCTATTTCCTTCTGTTTTCGCTGAGATTCGATGGTTGGGGGGGGGGGGGGGGGGAGGGGCGGTAAGTAATGATTCATCCTTAAGGTATTGAGTTTGAAATTTAGAAATGAAGTTCTTAGTGAGCTCTTTAATATGAGCTGAATTCAGACAGGTGAAAATTAATTAATGAAATGGAGAAGGATCAAAATGCTTTTAAATTACGTGAAATGAATAAAAATATTATCAGCTGATAATTTAATTAAAAAATATCTTTATTGTTACTTAATGAGTTAAAAATATCTTCTTTCAAATTACTATATTATTTTTTTCCTTTTTAGATACATATTGTTTTCCTAATGATGAGTTTTAATTAGAAAATGTTCATCCTACTTTAATTTGAAAGAAATTAAAAATAAAATATTTTCTATTGTACTAGAATTTTTCTATGGTTATCTAAATAAAAGTAATGACAGGGTTGCTATGAGAGCATAGAATAATTATTGTGAAGGAATACTGAGAAAAATATTAATTTTAAAGAAAGAGTAAATTTTTGGTGTAGCAAACATAATAATTATGTTACCGTTTGGCTATAGTTTTGCTATTCTCTGCTAAGGAGCATCAAATTTATACTACTCCAATTTTGAGTGTGCACAAATAAATACTTAAACTTGTATAAAATAGCATCAAACTTGTTAACAGTGTCAGTTGATAGTGGTAGTTGGTGGTGGCTTCTGATAATTGTGGTTGATGTAATAATAGCTAATGATGGTGGTGACTGACACCGGTGATTGGCGATATATAGCAGTGATTGATGATGCGTGATTTTCGATAGTGACTAGTGTCTATTATGGATGGTTGGTAGTGCTTGATGGTTATTGTGACAAACAGTGGCGTAGCCACATACTATCCCTTTGTCGGAAAAAAATTAGCATATATACAAGTAAAATGATATACGAAATGATTAAATAACCTTTTTTGGAGACCCTTTACATAACAATTTGCTATTTCTGGACATCCTTTAAGAAATTTCTGGCTCTGCCACTGGTGACAAAGCTGGTAGTGATGATTGTAACTGGGGGCTAGTGGAGTGGAGGGTGTCGACCAACTAGCGATGATTTGTGGTTGTGGTTGAGGGTGGTGGATGATGAGTTGAGTTAATTAATAACGGTGGGTAGCGGCGATCAGCGGTGAAATTGGATGTAGTAGTGAAATATCATCTTTATGAGCATTTAGTCATTTGATCTTAGTCTGTCTTATTTTTGTCATTTTCATTGTTACATCAATTAGTCCTCTCACCATGTTTTTTCTGTTGTACAGTTCATTTGGCAAAATGGAGATACCTGCAGCCCCTTCAATTTTATGTAGCCTCTTTGTTATTGTGTTGATCCTACATCTACTAGATACATCAGTGTGTGAACAAAGATCGGAGACCGTCAAGATCACATGTAGTACTCAACTGGCGCGAGATATGACGGTTTTTGTCCCAAAATTTGTAGCAGCTACGGAAACTATAAGCCAACAAATGGAAAATGGAGGATATGGAGTTGCAGTTTCTGTCACTCAACCAGATACTATCTATGGACTTGCCCAATGCTATGGTGATCTTTCTTTACCCGACTGCGGGTTATGCTATGCTGAAGCGCGAACAGTTCTGCCCCGGTGCTTGCCTTATAACGGAGGGCGAGTTTATCTTGATCGATGCTTTATGCGAGTGGAGACTTACACGTTCTATGACCAGTATTTAGGCCCAGAGGATATGCATATATGTGAAAACAGGACGACAAAGGGTACATTGTTCCAACAGAATGCTAGGCGAGCCATTCAGCAAGCCGTTGTAAATGCACCGACTAATAATGGCTATGCACGTGCTCAAGTGTCAGGGCCAAGTCCTTCTAATGCGACAGCTTATGTTCTCGCTGATTGCTGGAAGACGCTGAGCGCAAGCTCCTGTGCAGCGTGTTTGCAAAATGCATCTGAATCCATGTTGGGATGCTTACCTTGGTCAGAAGGTAGAGCCTTTTACACCGGATGCTTCATGAGATATTCCGATACAAATTTTCTCAATGCTACTTCTACCAAAAGAGGCTCGTCATCAAGGGGTACTTCTTTTCGTCCTGATTTGCTTGTTATTTATCGACTGAACATTTAATTTTGCTGATAAATGGTCTTTTTTAAATAAAAACAAAAACTTTCAGATCACCACATTGCAGGAAAAGTTGTAGTCATTGTTGTTGTTAGCTCCGTTGTCGTTTTGGGAGTAGCTGTTTTTATTGGTTTTGGTGTCTGGAAGAACAAACAAATCCAGAAGAAGAGAAAAGGTAAAATCTTGTATCTTGTGATTTACCCACAACTATACCGAAGACAACATTCAGCGTTATGGCCTACTCATGCTTTTCCGAGGAAATTTGAACTTGTTAGGTGCAGCTGATGTTGAGAAATTAGTGAAGACCCTTCATAAAAACAACTTGAACTTCAAGTATTCGACACTTGAAAAAGCCACGAGGTCATTTGAGGAGGCCAACAAGCTCGGGCAAGGTGGATTTGGCACGGTTTATAAGGTATGCAATGGCTGAATGTGTTGCAATCAATGCAATACCAGAAAGTGTTGTCAATTAAAGGCACATTTTGTTGCAGGGTGTTTTGGCAGATGGGAAAGAGATCGCCGTCAAAAGGCTGTTCTTCAACAACAAACACAGAGCTGCAGATTTCTGTAACGAGGTTAACATAATCAGTAGCATCCAGCACAAAAATTTGACACGGTTATTGGGCTACAGCTGCTCAGGAACGGAAAGCCTACTTGTATACGAGTTACTCCCTAACCAGAGTCTGGATCGTTTCATATTTGGTAAGTAATCGAACTTTACTACAACAACAACTACGTGCCAGTCCCAAACAAGTTGAGGGTCAGCCATACGAACTTTCGCTGTTCTATTTAAGCTAAACTCATGTCATCATTGTACCAACTAAAAATAAAAGTACAAATAAGTTAAATATTGACTCTATCATGTATATTGATTCTTAACCTTAAAATTTGATAGACCCTATCAAAGGTAAAGCTCTAAATTGGGAGAAAAGATTTGAGATAATTATAGGGACAGCAGAAGGAATGGTATACCTACACGAGAACACAAATACACGAATAATTCACAGAGACATCAAGGCAAGCAACATCCTGTTGGACTCGAGGCTCCGTGCAAAGATTGCTGATTTTGGATTGGTCAGGTCATTCCAAGAAGACAAGAGTCACATAAGCACTGCCGTTGCTGGCACCTTGTTAGTGTTTCTTCGTCTCATCTTCTAATTTTTCGCGTATAAAGTACACAAAGATGCAAAAACTGATATGGTCCAATAATGGATGATTTACCGTTTTCATGCAGAGGATATATGGCTCCAGAATACTTAGCACGCGGTCAGCTAACAGAAAAGGCAGACGTTTACAGCTTTGGAGTTCTTCTACTAGAGATTGTTACTGGAAGACAAAACAACAAGAGAAATAACAATGAATATACAGTCAGCTTAGTTTCCGATGTAATTTCTGATCAATCACTTCTCTTTTGAAACATTTTTGTTCATTGATCTTAACTTTATTGGATGAAGTTAACAGGTGTGGGAGCATTATAAACGCGGGATGGTGGATGAACTCTTCGATCCAAATCTCATGTTGCATAACTATCATACTATCAATGTAAGAAATGAGGTTGCGAGAGTGTTACATGTGGGACTTTTGTGCACTCAAGAGATCCCAACGTTACGTCCATCCATGTCTAAGGCATTACAAATGTTCATCAAGAAAGATGAAGAGTTGCCTCCTCCTACTAAGCCGCCATTCGTGGAAGAGAAACCCATTGAAACTCACAACCCTCAGGAGAAGTACTCGATAAAAGAAGGCGCTTTTGCTACGATTGCCAACTTATCTCACAGTTCATTTTACCCCAGATGATGATATGCCAATGCCCTGAAACTGAAGTATAAATTATAGGCATGAAACTGAAGTATAAATTATAGACATGATACATGTATAGACACTTTAAATTGACCTCAACTGGCAACTAAACACCCCAACATGATCCAAATGTTCTTATATTGTTTGGAATCCAATGTGGATCTTAGACACTTCTGCTTGCTAGTGATGGTGAAGATATTTTGTAGTGGTCGTGGTGTTGGTGTTGGTGTTGTTAGTGTCTAGTAATGATGATGGTGCATGATAGTTGTGATAACATAGGTGGTTGTTGTTGTTGTGGTGACTGTCATTGGTAGTGGTGCTGGTGGTTGCAATGGTGGAGTTGGTTGATATTTTTCTTGTGGCATAATACATAATATACCCTATAACTTAGTTTCATTTCACATTTATGACCTTCAACTTTAGGTGTACACAAGCAGAAATTTAAATCTGGACAAGATTGTATAAATAGACACACACATCATTCTACATGACAATTTGCATCCTACGTGGTGTTCTACGTGTTTTATGCCAGGTAGGACACATGTGTCTACTTATTCATCTGTATATAAGTTTGAGTGTTTACTTGTGCGGAAACAAAGTTACAGGACATAAAATATAAAATGAGGTGAAGTTAAATGACACATTTATGTATTATGCATTTTCTTTTTTGGTAATTATCAGAATTTCATTAATCACCAAAGTGAATATTTACAAAATAGCTAGATTATACACATCTAGCTATATTCACAACAAAAGAAGCCAAGAGCTTCCTAAAGAAATCTTTAAATTCGGCATAAGAAATAAATATGCCCTTTAACTTGGTTTCAAATCACATTTATGTCCTTCAACTTTGGGTGTGCACAAGCATGCACTTAAAGTTGTATAAAATTAAACAAAAAGACACATATGTCCTACATGATATTCTACATGTCATTTTTTATCTTACGTGGTGTCCTACGTGTATCGTGAATGAACTCGATCACATATATTTCCCAGAGAGAAATCATTTGTACATAATAACATACATATCAAAATCATACTTTAACAAACTCGTTTTCATTGTGTTAGTTGAACACTTAAACTTACAAAATGATCATCTGGATACCTTCAAGATTTTATGTGTCATGTTAGCGTGGGGTGTCACAAGACACAACGGAGATGAGTACTGGATTGTATAGTGGTCAGTTGAGACGTCTAAATGTGTATTTACAAAATCAGAGTATTTTTAATTTATTAACTGAAATCAAATTTGAATTATCAATTATGTATTACAAAAAATAATGCCTCAATCCAAATAAATTTGAATGAACTATATGAATCATTATTATTTCATTAAAGCTGCTTTAATAATTTGTTCCTATAGAGTTGTTTGGGTCAATACACATGGTGTGATTTTTTTATAGTCTATATTTCAATTTCTTTAAAGGCATAATACATATATTAGATCCTAAACTTAGTTTCAAATTTTAAATTTGATCTCCAACTTTTATAATGCACAACAGACACTTAAACTGTCCAACTTTTAAATAAATAAATACATTAGTCCTACATGACAGAATACACATAAGACACCATATAGGACAAAAAATGACATGTAGGACATGTGTGTCAATTTGTTCAACTTCATACAAATTTAAGTGTCTACTTATGCACACCCAAAGTTGAAGGGCATAAAATGTGATTCGAAGTCAAGTTAAAGGACATATTTATGTATTATGCCTTTTTTAAAAGTTACATAAATATTACTATATGTATTTCAATTTAGGTGATGATATTCAAATTTTAACAATCAATCAAATTATTCTTTATGCACATTTTTTCATATTTCGGCCACGTCATTAATTTATTTAATTAAAAAAAATTAATTTAATTTTTTTTTCCAGAATTATAGTTCTTTTTATTGAAAAAATTGATGACGTGGCCGAATTAGTATTGATCACGTGTCAAAAATAATTTTGCAAAATCACTTTTAAAAAATAATAGCATGAATGAGTCTTTTCTTGAACGATAATGGCATAGATGAGTCAAACTTGTAACGAATCACATAAATGAGTCTTTTCTGAAAATTTGATGGCATATTTGAGCCTTTTTCCTAACTTGAAATATTTTTTACATAGCTTTCAATTATATATACCTTATCTAGAAAAAGTAAAAGATAAATTAAGAAGTTTGAATCACGAGAATACAAAATATCACATAAAGTACTCCCTCCATCCCATATTATAAGTCATCGCTTTCTAAAAATAGTTGAACGATAATATATGTCATTTTACAAAATTTATGCATAAAATATCATATTTTATCCATTATACCCTTATTAATTGATCTTGAAAATATATATACTTTAACTAACCTTGGAAATCCACTACTAATTAATTTGATTGGAAACTATCTTTATTCACTACTTATCCTATAAAATATGTTTTGAAAAAAATATATCAAACAAACAAATTAAAAATATAAAAATATCAACAAACAAATTCAATTTGAATTAATGGAATTTGAATATTTTGTGATGTTGTCATATTTGCTTTAAGAATTTATATAAAAAAATATGAAAAGATATTTTACACAAAATATATAGGAAAATTGAGGTGTGAAAAATTTGAATTTTTAAATTTTTTGGATCAATTGGTGAAAAAATATGGCTCGAAAAGTAAGATTTAAATAGTCATTCAAATGCATTTATATTTTTGAAATATTACAAGGTTATCATAAACAAACGTTAAATAAGGGCATAGCGGTAAAATTACTTTATTTCTAAATGCAAGTGCAAATGAAAAATGTAATTATAATATGAGACCGAGATAGTAGTACTTTCTGTCTTTAATTACTAATTCATTTTGACAAATCAAGAAAAGACAATTTTTTATCTATTATATCCTCAATTAATTAGTTTTTAAAAAGTATAACTTCTAAAAAAATTAAATTTTTTAATTCACTCACTTCATAATTAATAAAAATAAAATAATAAATTAATTATATCAATTATTATTTTCTTAATACGTGTGTCAATTTAAAAATAAATAAATAGTCGGTGAGTCATAGAAGAATAATAGACAAAATGTTAAATAATGTACTTGACTTCTCGAAGGTACCATATTGCATCAGACAACTTTTTGTCTTTTGCAAGAACAAATTACTTTAATGGTCTTCACGTAAATTTAAATTAATTAAATTTGTAAATTTCAAACATATAAAACTATAAAACTATAGGCTCCATTATTTACAAAGATTTGTTTAAAAAAATGTGACCTCATAAATTTTTTTTGAGAGCTTAAGGCTCGATTATTTATAAAGACTTATTTTAAAAAATACAAATAATAATATAATTACTCTAATTTGCCCTTTTAATAACAAAAAATTTATAATTAAGCAAGTAACTAGTAAATAAATTTAAAAAAGTCTCAATAATTTTCTAAAAAGCCTTGTTTTTTTCCTATCATAAATAGAAAGTTAAAATCAATTTTTAGTAAAAACCTATAAAAAAAACCTTTATACTATTAGTGATATATCTTTTTTAAAGACAAACTTTAAAAAATATACATTCATATAAAGAATTACAACACATCAAAGATCATTAAAATATTTATTTTTTTATTTTATTTTATCAAACAACATAAAAAATTACAACATATCAAAGATCACTAAAATATTTTTATTTTATTTTATTTTGTATCAAATCAAACTTTATTTTTTATAAGACAAACTTTAAAAAATATATATTCATACAAAGAATTACAACATATCAAAGATCACCAAAATATTTTTTTTAATTTTATTTTGTATCAAATCAAACTTTATTACTTAAATTAAAACCAAAGAATATTTCTTTTCTTTCCCATTTGGGCAGTGCAAGTAAAGTAGAAAAAGACCCTTGTTGACTTCCAAGTCTTTTATTTTGAATAATTCAAATAAATAATCCTTCCATCAAATTCTTCCACAATTCTTTTCTCTTGTTCACACACACAAAAAAAAAACAATAAAAATTATTATAAAGTATTAATATTTTTGGGAAAATACGCAAGTAATCTCTAGACTATAAATGAAATTTTAGAGATACATTTTAATTAAATTAACGTTTTATTATTCTCTTGAGCTTATTTGTTTTGTAATTTTATATATCTTTTGTCTTACGTGGCACACTTCGTGACTCCACGCAATTGAGACGCGTGGAATATATTTGGATGCCATGTAAGTCAAAAGTGGCACAAATTTACAAAAAATAATAAATTTAGACGAACAATAGGATCTTAGTTTAGTTAAAATATGTTTCTGAAATTTCAGTCGTACTTGTGCATTTTTCTAATACTTTTTATTCTTACTTAAAAATTTTAAATTAGAATTTTTTATTTATTTTGTACAGTATCGTTTTTGTTAGAAAATATTTTGTTCACCTCAATATAATTTTTTTCAATATGACTTCAAATTTAATCTACTCCAATATAAATATCGAATTCTTGTTTAAATAGTCATTCAAATTCAATTCAATTTAATATATATAAATATCGAACTCGAATCAAAAAATCAAAAAAAAGTTGGAAGTATAAAATAGAACTTTCCTCACAAAAGACCCATCATTCAATATAAATTTTCCCTTACATTTTCCCCCTTTTTTCTCTCTGTTTCAACAACTTTGGCAGCAGTTGATTTAAGTTTGCACCGGCGATCTCTTTTTCCGACTCAAATTCCGGCGAACTCAGACCGTTCAGAGTTCAGAAGGACTTCGTGAGTATTATTTATTTCTTTCTATTTTCACTTCGATTCAATGGTTACGGCGGGCGGTAAGTAATCCTTTGTTTGTTAAGCGGAGGTATCGAGTTCGAGTTTAGAAATGAAGTTGTTTTGATAGTGAGCTCTTTAATTTGAGCTGAATTTGGGTTGAAAGTTGAATCAATAGATAGGTTATTTTGATGGGCTAAACAATGAGCCTATTACTTGTACAAATTTCAAGCTTACATACTATGGTGTTATGTAGGGAAGATGTACAAGTAAATCTCAGAGGTACATCTTAACTAAATCTGAACCCTTTTTTTATTGTAATTTTGTGTACCTTTTTGGCTTATGTGGCCTCCAAATATCTCTCACGCGCCTCAATTGCGTTGAGTTACGGAGTCTGCCACGTAAAACAAATTACAAAAAGAGTGTTTATTGGTGATATATAATGGTGGTGATTACTCATAATGATTGGTGGTTATTGTGGTAATGCTAGTTGGTGGTGATGGTTGTAAATGATGGTTGATGGTGGATGACGACTTACTGTGGTGATTAAGAGGATGGTAGTTGTGGCTGAGGATGGTGATTATGGGGTTGTGATAATTGATATTGGTGGACAACAACGATGACAACGATTAGCAGCTGTACCGCCATTTTTTAAAAAAAGATTTTTCATATTTTTCAAGATCAATAGGGTTTTCTAGATTGAAAGTGACAAAATTGTGTTTGTAAAACAAGTCCGACTCCAATCTCCAAATGACTCATCATCAACCGGGATTTGGTTAAGGAGTTTTGTTGACCGAGGTGAAGGAGTTGGGCAGTTCTCAACTATCATGGGTCTAGCACGGTCGTTTTACTGACTCGTATTGGCTTAAAATAGAAACTAAACTAAACTAAACAAACTCACAAACACACAAGCGTGCGCCCAAAAAAGGTGTTCTAAAACAATGTCCGGACTAGCACAGTCCATAACAAACTATTTTCTTTAGTTCTCCTCTAATACTCATAATAAAGCTAGTTTCTTCTCTAATAGTACTTCAATTAACCCTCTCACATTGTTTCTATGTTGTACAGCTCATTCGGCAAAAATGGAAAGAGCAACCCCTTCAATGTTATGTAGTCACTTTGTTGTTGTGTTGATCCTACTTCTACCAGATACATCAGTGGCTGAACCAAGATCCCAGATAGTCCAGCTCATTTGTGAAAATGGAACGACAGTTTCCGTCTCAAATTTTGTTAATACAATGGAAACTATAAGTGAACAAATGAGAACTAGAGGAAATGGAGTAGCAGCTACAGGCACTGGACCAAATGCTAGCTATGGACTTGGCCAATGCTATGGTGATCTTTCATTATCCGACTGTGTCTTATGTTTCTCTGAAGCGCGAACCGTCTTTCCCCAGTGCTTCCCTAGTAACAAGGCGCGAATTTATCTTGATGGCTGCTTTATGCGAGCGGACAATTACAATTTCTATGACCAGTATTTTGGTCCAGAGGACAGGCATGTGTGCGGAAACAGGACGACAAAGGGTTCATTGTTCCAGCAGAATGTTAGGCGAGCCATTCAGCAAGCAGTTGCAAATGCACCGAGTAACAATGGTTATGCACGTGCTCAAGTGTCAGTGCCCGGGTCTTCCTCCATGACAGCTTATGTTCTCGCTGATTGTTGGAAGACTCTGAGTGCAAACTCCTGCGCAGCGTGTTTGCAAAATGCATCTGCATCCATGCTGGGATGCTTGCCTTGGTCAGAAGGTAGAGCTCTGTACACTGGATGCTTTATTAGGTATTCCGATACAAATTTTCTCAATGCTATTTCTACCAGTAGAGGCTCATCAAGAGGTAATCTTTTACTCTTTCGTCCTGATTTACCTGTTATTTATCGACAAAACACTCAAGTTTTGCCAATAAGTGATCTTTTTTTTGACTTTCAAATAACCACATTGCAGGAAAAGTTGCAGTCATTGTCATTGTTGTTGTTAGTTCCTTTGTCGTTTTCGGAGTAGGTGCTTTCATTGGTATTGGTGTCTGGAAGAACAAACAAATCCAGAGGAAGAGAAAAGGTGAATCCTTTGTTGCCAAAAATTAGTTATAGAAGTCGTTAGGGATATTATTGATGAACATATATTGTATCTTCTGCTAAAACTGGTTCGGAAAAATCAGAATAGCAAAAAGGATTGGCTGACCATATATCTTGTGAAATGCATTCAAGAATTAACTTGAGGCGTTATGGCCTACTCGTGCTTTTTCCTGAGAAATTTTTGAATTTGTTAGGTGCAAATGATGCTGAGAAATTAGTGAAGATCCTTCATGACATCAGCCTAAACTTCAAGTATTCGACTCTTGACAAAGCCACAGGGTCATTTGATGAGGCCAACAAACTTGGGCAAGGTGGATTTGGCACGGTTTATAAGGTATGTAATGGTTGAATTGTTTGAATTCGTTGATTGTCCGTAACAGTAATGCAATACTCAAAGTAAATAGAGTCTGAGGCCCGATTTGTTGCAGGGTGTTTTGGCAGATGGGAGAGAGATCGCCGTCAAAAGGCTATTCTTCAACAACAAACACAGAGCTGCAGATTTTTATAACGAGGTTAACATAATCAGTAGCGTCGAGCACAAAAATTTGATAAGGTTATTGGGATGCAGCTGCTCAGGACCGGAAAGCCTTCTTGTATACGAGTTCCTCCCTAACCAGAGTCTTGATCGCTTCATATTTGGTAAGTAACCAGACTTTGCAACAACAACTACTATATGAATCCTCACTTCTATTTAAGTTATACTCATGTCACCAACTAAAAATTGAAGTGAAAATAAGTTAAATATAAGTAACAACCTCTGCTTACAGTTTTTACATAACCACATCAGAATTATTTCGTCACATATCTTGATTCTATCTTTAAAATTGACAGACCCTATGAAAGGTAAAGATCTAAATTGGGAGAAAAGATTTAAGATAATTATAGGGACTGCAGAAGGTTTGGCATACCTACACGAGAACACAAAGACACGAATAATTCATAGAGACATAAAAGCAAGCAATATCCTGTTGGACTCAAAGCTCCGTGCAAAGATTGCTGATTTTGGGTTGGCCAGGTCATTCCAAGAAGACAAAAGTCACATAAGCACTGCCATTGCTGGCACATTGTTAGTATTTCTTCATCTTGTCTTCTACTTTTTTCGCGTAAAAGTACACACAAACTTGAAAACTAATATGGTCTGATATGCAGAGGATATATGGCTCCAGAATACTTGGCACATGGTCAATTGACAGAAAAAGCAGATGTTTACAGCTTTGGAGTTCTTCTAATGGAAATTGTTACTGGAAGGCAAAATAACAGGAGCATAAATGATGAAAATACAGAAAGCTTAGTTTCCATTGTAATCACCATTTACCAAAGTTTTCAATCTTGAAGAACCTTTTTGCATATTTTTGTTTAACTCTTATATTGGATGAACTTAACAGGTGTGGGATTACTATCAACGCGGTATAGTGGAGGAACTATTCGATCCGAGTCTCATGTTGCACAACTACAACACCATCAATGTGAAAAATGAGATCGCGAGAGTTTTACATGTGGGGCTTTTGTGCACTCAAGAGATCCAAACAGTACGTCCATCCATGTCTAAGGCATTATGGATGATCCTCGAGAAAGAAGAAGAGCTGCCGGCACCTACTAATCCACCATTTGTTGACGAGAACACCATGGAACTTCATGGTCCTTGGGAGAAGTATTCGCTTAGTCAAGGTGATTCTAGTTCAATTGCCAACTTATCTCATAGTTCATTTTACCCCAGATGATGATATTTCAAAGCCCTGAAACTGATGCTAATGATTATAAGCATCATTTCGCCTCGTGCTCTTGACGATCATAGTAATCGAGCAGTTAGTTATAACAACAATTGTGTATCAGTTCCAAACAAAAGTTGGGGTCGGCTATCTGAATTCTCGATTCTACTTAAGCTTTGTTAGCACAGGAGTATGATTGTATAGGATCTCCTTCATTGGAAAAGGATTGTAACGTAGTATGTATAAATAGGGCTCAGTGTAATAACATAGTTTATTTGTCTTAATGATATTCTTTGAGTGTTTATATTTCTATATGGTATTGTTTATTTGTCTTAATAATATTCTTCGAAGTGTTTATATTTCTATATGATATTAAAGCTTTGGTGAGAAACATCCGAATGACATTCTATAAGGGTATAATACACAAATATGCCCTTTTAACTTTACTTTATTTTGCATTTATGCCCTTCAATTTTGAGTATGCGCAAGTTGACACTCAAACTCGTATGAAATTGAACAAATAGGCACACGTATCCTACGTGACGTTCTACATGGTAATTTGTGTCCTATGTGGTGTCGTATATGTATTACGTCATATAAGACTCATGTGTTTACTTGTTTAACTTTATACAAGTTTAAGTGTCTACTTGTACTCACTCAAAGATGGAGGAGGGTATATATGTAAAATGAGACCAAGTTATAGAACATATTTATTTAGGCATAATACATATATTGACTCCTAAACTTGGTTTCAAATTTTAACTTTGACCTCCAACTTTTATAATGCACAAACAGGCACTTTAACAGTCCAACTTTTAAATAAATAAACATGTGAGTCTTACATGGCACAATGCACGTAAGACACCACATAGGACAAAAAATGACATGTAGGACATATGTGTCTATTTGTTCAACTTTATACAAGTTTAAGTTTCAATCTGTGCATATCCAAAGTTGAAGGACATAAATGTGATTTGAAGCCAAGTTAAAAGGCACATTTATGTATTATGTCTATTTATTTATTATGCCTTTCTACAAGTAGGCATTACTTAGCTTGATAGTTCAATACCCCCGTGTCTTTGAGTGCATATGTTTTGTTTGTAAATTATCCCGACGTGCATTTAAATGTGTTTTTTTATTGAAAATGTTTTCCTGAGCGGATTATCGAGAAAAAACATATCATTCACTTCTCCCAAGATAGTAATAAGGTCTGGTCTACCTACACCGACCGTCCTACGCTACACTTATGAATCACACCACCAGAAATATTGTTCAATGGCGAAATTAGAAAATTTATAAAAAATTTATCATAATTTAATATGTATATATAGAAAATCGAAATTAGAAACTTTTATGCATGTGTGCAGTATACAATGATATTTTCTCCGTTTAAAAAAGAATGACTTTATTTTTTTAAGTCTGTTTCAAAAAAATGAATCATTTTCTTTTTTGGCAACACTTTAACTTTTCATGTGACATGTTTAAGACCACAAGATTAAGGATATTTTGGTACATTCGACAAAACATTAATCTAGAACCACAAGATTAAAAAGTTCTTTCTTTTCTTAAAATTCGTTCCTAATCAAATTAGGTCATTCTTTTTTAATCGAAGAAAGTATAATTTTTGGACGAAGAATATTCGACAGACACTAACATCAAATCGTGGGGGTATTTTCGTCTTTCTGATTGGACTAAATTGCAGTTTGGTGTCCTTTACTTATTTATCGCCTCTGCTTTCCCCGAAATATTACCATATTTCGCGTTAATCTCAAGCTCTCTCTCTCTCTCTGAATTCTCGTGCTTTCTCTCACTAGATCCCTCTTTGCCCAAGCTGTTCTTCAGGTAAAATCTTCAATTTCTTCGATTTATCAATCTCAGATTTACGTTTTCTTAGCTTTTGATTCAACTTTTTCTGTGAATTTATGTTGTTATGATGTGATCTGAAGATTGATACATGAAACTTGCTTCGTGCTCTGAGAAATTGTACTAATTTGATGATTTGATTCGTGATTATTGATCTAGATCTTAAGTTTTTGTTAGGCAGAGTTATCAATACTTTACTATATTAGTAAGATTTTTGTTTTGTTTTGTTTATTTTATGTCCAAAAGGAGCATTGGAATTGGAATTGGAATTTGGTAAAATTGTATGACCGGTAGATCATAGGGTTCGAGTCCTAGAAGAGATGTAGTGATGAAGTTCAAATCCATGAAGAGAGAAAAACACTAGGTGATTTTTTCTCTTTTCTAGCCTTGGTGGATAGAGTGGTAGGCATTTCGTATAATTAGTCAAGGTGCATGCAAGGTGGTCCGGACACCATGGTTATTAAAAAAAAAACAGAGAAACTAGTGATGCATGCATCAGGGTAGACAGACTCTTTTCATACCCTCGGGGAATGCGGGATGTGTTTTGCATTCTATTTTGTTAATTTTATTGTCCATTTTCTAAGAGATGTCGCGTTGATTGCTCATTTTGATGCATCTTTGGTTCTGTTGTATCATTGGATATTAGAGGTGAACTATGATTTTTGATTTGTGTAATTAAATGTTGTAATGTATGCAGGGATCGTTAAGAAGAAAGAGAAATGGGGTTGACATTCACCAAGCTTTTCAGCCGGCTATTTGCCAAGAAGGAAATGCGCATCCTCATGGTTGGACTCGATGCAGCTGGTAAGACCACCATATTGTACAAGCTCAAGCTGGGAGAAATCGTCACCACCATTCCAACTATTGGTATGTACTTTACTGACATGCAGCAAAATGCCTGGCAATAACATTTCTACAGTTCAAGTTGTATAAGTATGACTAG
This sequence comes from Solanum lycopersicum, assembly GCF_036512215.1. NCBI lineage: Eukaryota > Viridiplantae > Streptophyta > Magnoliopsida > Solanales > Solanaceae > Solanum > Solanum lycopersicum. Next base: position 2,481,626 of record NC_090800.1, read on the forward strand.
TTCTGTTGCAATTATGACTCAAAAGATGAACCTATTGCTTCTTAAAACAGAAAAAAAAAGAAAATGGGGATAGGGGAAGTGGAAAAGGGGGGAGGGGGTTACAAGGTGGGGAATCAACCCTCGCCAGTCACCAACAATGTGAAAGTTTAGGTACCTAACCAACTGAGCTACTCAGTTGCCCAAAAGAAAGACTAACCTATCTTCTTATCAAAAAAAAAAAAAAAAAGAGACTTAACCTATCATTTTGATAAGGAGACAGAAAAGGTGCATAGAACTAGTACTATAACTGTCCCTCTACTTTTACTGTTTGCTGCAATTGATTAGTTTGTTATAACTTAGTCATCCTTCGTTGTCTCAGTTCTTTCTGTCAATCCAGGGAAAGCAATGTTTAATCAGGGGCATGCGGTCCTTAATCAAAATAATTATTTTGAACTTTTAAATATGTTATCTTTGATGCAAATGTAAAGGCTCCTAAAAAGAAGCTTAGATTATCAGTGTTGTAGAAATACCTGTGTTTGAGACAGCTATGTCCTTTTGGATCACTCATGAATATCATTTTTAAGAATATTGACTAAGACTACATTTTCTGGTGAAATAACACAAACACAAATCCCCCCCCCCCCCACCTTTTGCACAGGTAAGAGTGAAACCAATATTTAGTCGATGTGATTGTCTTAGTTGTTTAGTAGTGTGTGTTGTTTATAATTATCAGAACTTTCCTTTAAAATGCACTAGATAAAAAGGGAAGTATTAATTCTGATTAATGATTTATTTTCTCTGCTCTGTGTAGCAAAAGCCTAGTGTTACTGAAGATTTTATCTTGTATTGTCTGCCTGTTATCAGTTTAATAAGATGTTGATAACATAGCTCCTAAGATGAGCCATCAATAATAATTGATAAATTTCAGGTTTCAATGTGGAAACTGTTGAATACAAGAACATCAGCTTCACCGTTTGGGATGTCGGGGGTCAAGACAAGGTATGCTCTTTGTTTTAAAATTTTAATCCAAAGACTTATCCTCTGCATAAAGTTATAGTCTCTGTTAGACAAAATTAGTCTTGCCTCAACTTCCCTCTCTACTTGTGTTGCATAGAATAGTATCTAACGTACCCAGCTTATTTATGTTTTCTTTGGCAGATCCGTCCATTGTGGAGGCACTATTTCCAGAACACTCAGGGTCTCATTTTTGTGGTTGATAGCAATGACAGAGACCGTGTAGGGGAGGCAAGAGATGAATTGCACAGGATGTTGAATGAGGTAATAACCCTCACCCTCTTTGTAATTTGTGTTATTCTTGCTGGCGTCAAATTTGACTTCTACAACTCAAGAGCTAAATGGCATGGAATTATGTGAATGATTCTGCATAGTTTACTTATAATGCTTCCTTTACAAATGAACTATTTATACTAAATGGTATATGATAATAGCCTCTATAGTCTATAAGTTTAACTAGATCAGTTTTATGTATGTAACACATCATTTAGGTGGCTGTTATTCTGCGTTCATTATGTACTACTTAGTTACTCAAAGGCTGATATTTTCAATGACCCTGAAACCACTCTGCAACTGCTTCTCAAGCATTTGCGTGTCATCTTCTTTGAGCAGGGAAGTGGTTACTGCTTATGATCTACTGTCACACATCCTCTTGAACTAAAACTCCTGAGTTGGTGATGAGACCGTTATAGCATTAAGATCACTAAGAAAAATAATCTTCAAAAGGTTCCTGGTAAAATATCGAATAAGAATTTTCAATTTTTATGTGAGCTTCATTTGTAGGTACAGATAGTTGCGTTTGCTTCGTACTTTTGGTTAGATTTTGTGTCATATTAGACTGCACCATAAACTTTTCGTTGTTAAGGTCTAAAGATGCACAAGCTAAAAGGTACCATTGGTGGAATGTATCACATAACTGAGACAGTTCAACAACCTTCATCCTTTATAGGAGACATGTGAGAACTCCAGATTGGCAATTAAGTAGTTAGTGATGTATATAGAGAATTTGGGAATAAATGGGTGTGGAAAAGAGAACTTATTCCTTCTACCTCGTCTTTTAAACAAACAGGCAAAACAAAAGGTTTATAATACTTTGCTCAACTTCTCACTCCACAATGTGCGTGTATGAGTCCATTGTTGCTTGAAAAGAACACTAGAAAAATAGGTATGGGGAGGTAGGATATAGGAGAAATGCACGTGGAAATCACAGTCCAAGTTCTCTTTGCTGGTTACACCCCCCTTTTTTATCTTATTTTCAGATATCTACCGTCCATTATTCATCTAACCAGAAAGTGCATAAAGAACTAGATGATACTTTGAATTGGGTTTAACCTTTGTTCTTCCTATATGTCTCAGGATGAGCTTCGGGATGCTGTGTTGCTTGTTTTTGCTAACAAACAAGATCTTCCTAATGCAATGAATGCTGCTGAAATAACCGACAAGCTTGGACTCCACTCCCTCAGGCAGCGTCACTGGTAAACCCTCTGCCAGAACATGCGACAACATTCCTTTCTGTTTAAAGACATGCTAAAATGTTTCCCCTTTGCTATATTCAGGTACATCCAAAGCACTTGTGCAACTTCTGGAGAGGGACTCTATGAGGGTCTTGATTGGCTTTCTAACAACATCGCCAATAAGGTACTGATTAAAGTTCCTGTCACAAATTTTCTACGTACACGATTAAATCTCCTCTTTATTCCTAACATCCTCCATTTACAGGCCTAAGTCGAAATAGAGTTGTTGCGGATTCATCCTGGATGCAGGCGGGTTTTTATCTAGTTCCATTTACTTTTATTTCGTCTTTTTTCTTTCAGACATTCTCTGAATCTGTGTGGTTATGGCATTTGCTTCTTAGGAGGTCACTTTTGAAACGTTTTTGTAATACAATGGTTGAATGTATGTAATTTGCTGATTAAACTTTATTAACTTGTAACAAATACTAGCTCTTTTCTGGTTATTTTGCAGTCAATTTAAAATGCATATCAAATACCATAATATAAAAACTACTGTGGTATTAAAAATTTCATTTCAACTCATTGCCAGACTCTTCTTTGTGAACTGAGTAAGAACAGGGTATATGTTGTCAAATGCAGCATATAGGTCATCTCTAACCTTGGCTCCAGTGATAACAATTTTCCCAGAAGCAAAAACCAGCAGCACAATTTTCGGTTTCTTCATACGATACACCAAACCAGGAAATATTTCTGGTTCATAACTTGAGAAACTACTGTGAGCCATGGCAAGTCCTTCAAGTCGAATAGGAAATCTAACATCACAACTAGCAACAATATTCTGGATTTTGAAATCCTTAAACTTAAACTCCAGGATAACCTAGCTTTTGTACAATTCTAGCGTATTCTCGCGCTGCTAACTTCGAATCGTTCCTGTACAAACAATTTTCCCAGTAGCAAAGATCAATGCTGTGGTTTTTGGTTCTCTAATTCTCATGATCTCTGCAGGTAAACGTCTCGGATTGTACTCTGCGTTCCGAGCTTTAAGTGCAATGGCTTTGAGGTCTAACTTACCGCAGTTTAGAGACAACGAACTAAAGACTAAAGTCAACTAATGCTTAAGACATCCAAGTTCGACATTCTGGAGAGTAGGGATTATTGCAGAAGAATGATCCGCCATTGTTGTTCTTCTTCAATTGCAGAAGAAAGAGAAACAGAGTAAAGCGGTAATAAATAAAAACTGAATGAAATCGACAATAACCAAATTGATGGTTATTTTTTTTCGTTTGGTTTGGTTTGGTTTTAGAAATTCAAAAAATCGACTAAATTGATTTGGTTTTGGATTTAACCAATAACTAATCCAAACCAAACCACGAATACCCCTAAGTGGAACCCTTTTGTATTCGATATTCATGTTAATGTCCGATTAAATTCGTATATACATATCTTTCGGGTTTTATATTTCTGGAGATGGTATTTCACCACTCTCGTAGACTCAAAATCAGGACTTTTGATATTGAGCTTATAAATGACTTGTCTAAAAATAACTAGTTCCACCTAAGCGGGCCACTCAAAAAGTTAAAATCCTAATTACCTTTATCGGACCTCTCAAAAAGTTTAAAAATTCCAATTCCGCCTCGAGGGGGCTACTCAAAAAGTCGAAATCTTAGTTCCGCCTCAAACGGGCCCACAAGAGGAGAAAAAAGGAATGGTGGAATTACCATCTATCCACATTCAACGCGTGGCTCACGTGCTTCAAGAACACTATTATTAAACGTAAAATGAACTTCTTCATATAACAAACTCAAAAAACGGAACGCCACTCAAATTAACAATCGAAATGCACAAATTCTCAGCAATTTCTCAACTTGTTAAGCTTTGGATTTGAAGTATTTTTAAGGTAAATCTGTTCTTCCTATCCCTTTTGTTGATATTTTGAGCTCCTAATTACCTGTTTTGTTGCTTGTAATTTGTACTCAAAATTAGCGATCTGAATTCATAGTCCAGGTGATTTGTTGCTGGATGTTTGATTTACTATCTAAATTTTTTTAGTTTCAGCTCAAGCTATTAGTGGATCCAATTTTTTCTCATTTTTATTTTGAATTTTTGTGGTTACTGTAGTTCATTTTGATGAAATTTCATGTATTGATCTGAATTCAAATAGGTTTAACGGTGTTTCTGTGCTGTTGGAATAGCGTGTTTGGCCAAACTTTTAGAAAGCTGAGAAGTGTAGTTATTTTGGAGAATTGATGTGTTTAATCAAACTTTTTGAAGAAGAAAAAGTGTTTTTAAGTAGTAGCGGAAACTGATTTTTTAGGAATTTTTCTTAAGAAAGTTGAGGTGTTTGGCCAAACTTCTAGGAAGCCAATTTGTTTTTATAAATATTAGGTAAAAATTGCTTATTTTAGAGAATTCAAGTAAGTAGTAGAAACTGCTCTTTAGAGAAAAAAATGTGTTTGGCCAATGGATTTGGCCAAATTTTAGAGAAAAAAGAAGTGTTTTTAAGTAGCAGAACTGCTTTCCAAGAGTTTTGTTTTTTGAAGTAAGTTGAGGTGTTTGGGCCAAACTTCTGGTAAGCCAAAAAGTGTTTCTGAGTAGCAACATAAGCTGTTTTTTTCAAGAGTTTGCTTTAGAAATTTGAGTTGTTTGGCCAAAGTTTTAGTTTGCTCGCGGCGTTATTTGACAGAGACCAGAAAGTTGGCTCTCTTTACTTTAAGAGCATGTTGATTCCAAAAGATTTTGTTTTTCCAACTTCAAAATCGAAAGAAGGAATCCGTGAAAGACTGCATCTCGTGTTGATATGGTGAATTTGTCTCAAGATTGAGTACGTTATAACCTGCTTTCTTCTTTTAGGAATTGTATGGTTTGATATTGATTCAATATGGAATACAACAGTATTCATATAGCCGACCCCAACTTGTTTGGGTCTGAGGGGGTTATTGTATGGAATACAAATTTTATCCGTTTGCTCTGTTTTAGAAAGTGTTGATTCCAAAAGCTTTGGGTTTTCCAACTCCAAAATGGAAATAAGGAATCTGTGAAAGAATGCATCTCTTTGATATGGTAAATCTGTCTCAAGATTGAGTACGTTATAACCTGCTTTCTTCTTTTAGGAATTGTATGGTTTGATATTGATTTCAATATGGAATACAACTTTAATGGAAAAAACAGGATTCATATAGCCGACCCCAACTTGTTTGGTACTGAGGGTGTTATTGTATGGAATACCGCTTCCTCTGTTTTAGAAAGTGTTGATTCCAATGTTTGAGTTTTTCCAACTCCAGAATGGAACTCAGAAGTTTGTGGAAGAATGTTTCTTGTGTCAATGTGGTGCATCTGTCGAGATTGAGTACAATATAAACGTGTTTCCTTCTTTTGGAAATTTCGTGGTTTGATATTTATTTCAATCCCATAAGCATTCTGTTGCATATGATGATACACAAATGTTGGATAAACTAATATTGCAATTATGTAGGTTCTGATTAGTTCAATGAAGACGGAGGGTCAGGGAATAGAAATACTGGAGAACACGAGCAATGTACATAATAGATTGCCTCGTCCAATGATCCAGTCTATTTTCTCAGGATTCCAGGAAAAGGTCCAAGAGTGTGTTAAGGTTTGTTCCTCCCTCTTCAATATGTTTTTTGACGTATATATGATCTATATATATTCTTTTTCTCCAAATTTTCTTCGTTGCTGCAGTCAAATTTCAAAAGATTGAAAATCGCTCATGATAAATCAATCACGAGAGGTAATAACAAAGGAGCAACTTTAGTCATAGATGTGGATAAAGAGAAGCAATTACAATCTTGGAAAGAGAACCCGAGTTGGGTTGATCCCCCGCCATATGTAAAGGTAATACAGTTGTGAAATTATTTGTAGGATGTAAACTTCCTATCGCCAAACTTTACAGTAAATGGACTGCTGAAGCTATTTCCTCGTAGCACTTAATCGGGATATAACCTCCTAGTTCCCTGTGCTATATCTAAAAAGGATGATTTCAACGTTATGTTGCTCTTGTGCATGTTGCTCTTGTGCACGAGCCTTGTTAATCTTCTCTTGATAACTCCAACATTTTCAGATATTCCGGAGGGTACTTATTCAGTTTTAGTAGTGAAATTATTTGTAGGATGTAAATTTCCTATTGCCAAACTTTACAGTCAATGGACTGCTGAAGCTATTCTCTCATAGCACTTTATGGGGATATGACCTCCTATTTTCTACTGTTATATCTCGAACAGATGATTTCAACGTTATGTTGATTAGTGCATGTTGCTCTTGTGCACGAGCCTTGTTTATCTTCTCTTGATAAACTTTTTTCAGATATTCCGAAGGGTACTTGTTCAGTTTTACCAAACAAGGAAGTAAGGAGGATCATAACAGATCGATTTTTTCAAAGTTCATGTTTTTTTTTTTTTTGAGGAGTCAGATGTGACCATCGCATGTGTTGTACTTAGTAGAGCTTAGTTATGTTGTTTGATTTTGTTATGAGACTATGACTTGTGAGCTTTAAATCCTTGCAGGTAAGTGTACCCAAAGGTTCTCTTTGTAACCTGAATGTGAAAGTTAATATTGGACTCCCCCCAGATACCGTGTTTGACATTGTAACCGACCCTGAAAATAGACGAGTCTTCAAGAATATCAAGGTAAGATATCTCATGACTATGTTAAAATACCTTGTCTCATCACAATCTTTTCAACAGAAGGTGTAAAATTTCTTTCTGTTTATACCTCATATGTTACGCCCTTTTTTTATTTGCCTTTTCACTTCTAAATATGATCTGAAGTTTCTGCATATAATTTCAGGAAGTATTATCGCGGAAGGTGTTGGTTGATGAAGGTTCAAGGCAAGTAGTGGAACTAGACCAAGCCGCTATATGGAAATTTCTTTGGTGGTCAGGAACAATATCTGTTCATGTATTAGTCGACCAAAACAGAGAAGACTACACGGTAATGACTAACCAGATCACTGATTTATTGCTGGTTTTTTACATGTTAGACTACACCAACACTGCCTGTTTCTTATGTTGCATCGTGAATTCGAAGAATAGTATTTGAACTTTGAGTAGTACAGTAAATTTCTGCATTAAGTTTTGATGCTGAAAATAATATTAGGTCTGTGAGCATCATATTTACCTATCTGTTGGACCAACCTGGCAGCTTGCATAAGTGACTACGTGAATTGGAACCATTTGTCTCATCTTGATATATAGTGAACTAGTGTTATCAAAGGCGCGCTTAAGTCCCGAAGCGATGCTCAAAACGTGTTGAGCGCTTCAACCTCACTTTTTCTGCGCTTCATTATTGTCATCATGGTTCTAAGGCAAACTTTTTTTTCCTTGCCAATGAGCCTCTTACGAAGAAATGACACTAAACAATTGATATTTCACTTAATTAAAATTTTTAATCAATTTCTTTGGTCATATATTTGCCATTCATATTTATAATTATAGTCTTGGACTAAACATATACATTTGTATTTTTTTCTCCCTTTGTGCCTCTTTTCATATAAGTCCATATTTTATTTGCGCTTAAAGTCCCCACGAACCTTAGAGCTTTTTTGCATTTTTCGCCTTTGATAACACTGTAACGAACCTATATCCTTGTGCAGCACGAAATTGCTAACTCTTGTATACCAAGGCTTTCAAGGCTTACACCTTCCTATTATTAGACCTAAAAAAAGGCTTTCAGTAGCGCCTTTAGAAGCTAAGCCTTTTGAAACGCTAGTAGTTGTAGCTGTGGCTGTGACCACACCAATCCCGAGTCTACAAGTGATTTGTAAGTAGATTTGAGCCTTTGACTATAAATGCAAGCATAGTTACAGACTGAAAGAAGTGTTGTGGACCGATGCTTTTAGACGAAAGAACTTCTTTGTGCCTCTGAAGATTTGAGCTTCGCGTTTAAGTGCTTCTTTCAAGCAACATCACGGTTCACCATACTTCAGAGTGATCCCAGTTTTTTTACGCGTATATAGCTTCTGTAAACATCAAATGTACCTTATTGTAGCTCTCCTACATACTCTTGACTTGTTTTTTTACGTTGTGTTTAGATGAAGTTCAAGCAAGTGAAAACTGGATTCATGGAAAGATTTGAAGGTCGTTGGAAAGTGGAACCCCTTCTTGTTGACGAACATCTTTGTCATCCCTTCAAACCTAAGACGTTAGCGGATTACATTTCATATACTAAAGGAAAAGGAAGGATTGGTTCAACGGTTAGCTTGGAACAACTCATTCAACCAGCTATCGTACCTCCTCCTCCCATTTCATGGTATCTTAGAGGAATAACTGCAAAAACAACTGAGATGATTATAATAGACTTGGTTGCTGAAGCAGCTAGAATACGAGGATCTTCCAGTAACGATGGTTCCCGGGGTTTGAAGGTAAACGAAGAATCCTCCATTGAATCTCAAGTAAGCGATATTCGTGATATTAAAGAAAGGTGGGCCTTAAGAAGAAGAACATCAAGGCATCATCGAAGATCATCTTCGATTGCCAAGTAATTGTTGAGAGTACATTCCTTGTTGTATCATATGTACTCTCTATTAAAGTGTGATATACTTTTCTTTTCAATCTGTTCCAAAAAGAATATCGTATCAACACTTTAAACCGTCTCATTTTACACTAAACGAGATGGTTCATGGCTTGTTTTAGGCTACAAGTTTCAAGGATTTCTCTGATCAAGCATAACCACATAAACTCAGATGAAAAGAGAGTAACAATCTATACCTTAGTATCTATACTAGGTTCTGGCTCATCTGCCTATTCGAAAATGAATCTGAACCTATGTGATCATAAAGCAGTATCATCAGAAATTTGTAAAATTCACAACAATATACATTAACCATACGAGTCAATGGTTTATAAGTTACAACTCGACGGGGAATAAATAAACATTTGAAATGGCATGAATAAATAAGTTTTCACAGTTTTTGAGTAGCAATAGGTTTTACGGGGAACTGATATCTTACAAGCTGCTGAGAAACTATATAATCCAGAACCATGATACAACGGAACCAATTGCCAGACCCATCACCAAGAACAAAACGAGTAAGGTCCCAGCTATCTCTGCGTGTTGCAGTTGGACAGTTTTTGGACCCAAGATCATTAACAAACTAGTCAGGTAGCCGTTAGTCAATCCCAGTAAACAGGTTAGTATTGTGACAGGAAGCTCCGTCCTAAAGAATTCAGGCCCATGTAAGCAAACGTAGAATAGAGGCAAAAACAACAGCCTTGCGAAGCAGGCACCAATAGCAACCTTGGCATCATCAAAAAATAATACAGGAGTCAGAGACTTCCCCACCAGATCAAACACATTGTAGCCAGTAATCAACAAGATCGGATACCAATCCTTCAGAAGTTGAGAATGCACGTCTTCTGTGATATATCCGGGAAATATAGACAAGGTGACCACATAAAGACTGACAATGCCAAAACCATACCATTTCACAGTCCCAAAAATGTCCAGAGTTGATCTCCATAATTCTGGAGTTAAGTCGCCCTTATCCTCTTTCTCCTCGTTCACTGCCTGAGTTTTAAGATCATTGTAGTACTTAATTATTGGAAGCCTATGTGCAATATTGTAAAAGACTATGCACAGAATCATCACAGCAATGCTGAAAATAAAATAAAGGTTTGCACTCTTTCTCAGCCCATTAGCATCTTGTGGATATACAGCTTTGGTTAAAATTCTTAGCAACGAAACAAGTACACCTGCAACATAGAAGAAGAGTCTTAAGATGGTTATCCCAACTTTCTGATCTTAATGTGCTGATTGGACAAAAAAGAAAGGGAGAATAAATGTTAAAAGCCAATAGATTTGGAGCAGTTATAATTAAAAAGTTCTTTTATAGATTCATCCTAATGACTTAAGGTTAATAGCACAGAAAATGACAATATGTCACAACTAGAAGTTTCTTGGGGTGTCAAGTACAAGACCAAAGCCCAGTGACATGTCTAGGGAAAGGCCAATGCACTGCCACACTAGGCTGCATGGAATGCCATACTCTTCTTTCTACTGTTATAATTAGGAATCTCGTTATTTAGATATCTCTCCATTATACTTATTTCCATTAATTCCTATAGTTACCACTTACCTTCTTCTCTATTAGCCTAAACTTCTATATCCTATTGTTTCCACTTACCTTTTTTCTCTATAGCCTAAACTTCTATACAAGGAGCTTCCTGTATATTGCCTATAACCAAATTGCAATAGAATATTTTTGCTTATTTTCTCTATTTCACATGGTATCAGCATCTCTTGTTAAAAACCTAGTAGTTTAGTGGTGGGAAGCCTTATGCCGCATGCACTTCAAATATTTCTTTTTTTGCCCTCATAATTTTACCAGGCTGGCATCTTTCTTTTGATCGTTCAAGTGTGAACACTCTTCTTTCCTGATGACCGTTCGACACCATCGTCCACTATTCCAGCTACTATTTCAACCTGTCTTTGACATCACAGCTCATCTTTCTCAAGAGATTTATCTGATAGTCTGTGTCAATTGACCTATCAAATTGGTGCTCCAAACAAACCTGTCAATTCAGCAGTATATACATGTTTGCTAATCAAGTTAACGGTTTGTATGTCAAGTCATTTTTCTGTCGTCATGTAGCAACACTATCCATTCAGTACTATATCAATGTCCAATGATCTATCACTATCCAGTTTGCTCTACATCATCATCCAACAACACATCACCATCAAATCACTGCCATCTCACTATCTTGACAGTTTGTCACACACCACCCCAATCAACTGTTGTATCATTGTCCCATCATCACATTAACTGCCATGTCATCAACAGTAACTTCTTTTGGCTTACTTGATTTGATTACCAGTTTATTGATTTGTAAAATCATATTGCTTCAGTAGCTTGATTGTGATAAGGAGCACATTGAAAGTCAAGAGAATTAGTGCAGTTATGCGTTAGAATGCTCGAGATTCATCATATGTGCTTATATTAATACTATAGATTATTCCTATTTTGTTATAATGTAAGTAACTTCTATTTAATGACTTTTCAGTAATCCAAAAACCTACCTTATTTCTAGTAATCCAAACCTCCTTAATCTAGAGTACTTAAGCACCTACATAAGGAAAATCTTGCATGTTCTTCATAGCCAATAGTAAAATGTTCTCTCTTTTAATACTAAAAATTTGATATTGGAACTCAAAAGACATTACATGCAATATCATCCCATGTGACATCGCTACAGGAAGGAGCACAGAGGTGCCCAACAAGAAATAATATTTTCAGAATAATAGTTAGCATTATGTTTTGTTCCATTACATACTATCTTCCATCATGAAGAGCAGCAATATATTCAAAAACTAAATAGTTAAAGCAACTTTTCCTTTATAAAGTCGTGAAAAGAATTCAATCTATATCAACCACATTGACGAACAAATGGAATCAGATCATTGAGACAGACTACATAATGCCTTGATAGAACACTTCATAAGCTACATTACAGATTTAACTAAATCTCAATCTATGGTAATGATAATATGGGACGATGAGATTTCATTCAATTGAATTATCCTATTCCATTAGTAAATGAGTGAATAGAGATTATCCGCAAGACAAGGTAACAGGATGGACAATTAGAAATACAAGTTGCGACAGTTAAAGCAGATAGAAACATTCCAGGAGAAGAAGATGTTGAAGTTCCCCAAATTCTAAACAGATGAGGAAACAAAGTTAATTAGCAAAACCAGTGAAGCCACCGCATTGACTCATACGCAGATACTTCCCCTGAACAGCTGTTTGAATATCTAGTGCAGCTCTAAATTTTTTTTTTTGAAAATGGTAATATCTACTGCAGTTCTTATATGAACAAACAACATACCCAGTGTAATCCCACAAGTTTGGTATGAGGAGTGTAGGGTATACATAAACCTTAATCCAAAGATTGCTACCAATAGACCCTCGTCTCAAATGATAAATATACAGAACATGTTGCAAGAAAAATATGACAGCAAAATAGCAAGACACAAAGCAAATGAAGCAACCTAGAGTAATAAACGTTCTAGATGAAATTGAGTTGCATCAACTATAACTTTAATATCAACTAAGCCTTCATACCAAAACATGAAATTGAGTTGCATCAACTATAACTTTCATATCAACCAAACCTCAATTCTAAAATATAAAAACTTAGATCACTATATGAATCATCAATCAATTCAGGTCAATTTCATTCCAATAACTTAGATCACTATATGAATCATCAGTCATTTCAGGTCAAGTGCATTTCAACACATAGATCAGATCCTATTATCATCAACATCAGACTCAAATTAACCACAGAAAAGCGACATTCTAGGTCAAATACTGAAAATCAAAGCGCAAAATGAGGAACTTTCAATACCAGAAGCAGCAGTTCCGGCGAAAGTGGCCTGCATATACCGTTCCGGCAACTCACCGGCAGCTCCAACAACTCCACCCTGAACCAACGCATCAGCAATTCCACAAATTCCAACCAAACCAACAGTAACACCAAAACCGGCATACACTCCAACTCTCCCATCCACATAAAACACATCCATCAACGGCACCGTAACAAGCGCAACCACAAATAAAAACATTCCAACATTAATCCTAACAAAAGCACTAGTCTTATTAGAAAAAGCAACAATGAAAAGCAAACCGATCAATCCGACGATCATGTAAACAATGGCAAAGATACGATCTACCATAACGTCCGGGTAAAGGTAACTGAAGTAATCGACGGCGGTGATGAATGCGTTCCATGGGAGTAGATAACCGGCACCGAGAGTAAAGTAGATTATGTAAGCTATGTGGAAACTGTCCTTCGGAATTTTAGGATTTGAAGGAGTTAACAGTGATGTCGATTCTGAATCGCCGCCGTTCACGGTGGTTGCACCCATCGCCGGTGGGGTTTTTTTGGATATAATTTTTTTTTTTTAATGTGGATAACTTCCTTATTGGTTAGTGAGATATTTTAATTACATAATTTTCAAACTACCTGTATTTAGCCTAACATGTTTGATGATAATTATCGTATTGTTAATTTAAATATAATATTTATTTTAGTTATTATTTAAATTAGATAAAATATGACGCAATTTTATATAGCAAATATATATTATAATTTTTTTTATGTTTCGTTTTATAACATTCACTTTTTTTGTGGTATATGATATTACGTTTATTTCTTCTTTTTTTTTTATTTGTAACTATTTTTTAAATATATTTAATATATATATATACATTAATTTAGATTTGACAAATTTACCCTTTTTCTTCATATTAATAAATATTATATAAAAAATAGATCATTCAACAAATACTTTAAAAAAAACAAATACTTTAAAAATAAATGAGCACAAAGATATATTTTTTTATCCAACAAAAATCAAAGTCTTTATTAAAGCTGACTCATATTTTCACCAAATATTAACTCACTTTTACCAATTCACGTAGATTTTTATTTTTTCCCCCTCAATGATCCATCATTTTCCTGCAACAATTTTTTCAAATAGAAGACAAAATTGAACTCCCCAAGAGAGAAGTTCGATAAGAACGGTTAGATTTTGTTCTAGTTAAACATTTCCACGGTGAAGAAGAAACATGATCCAACAAATAGAGAGAAATCGTTGAAAATTAGATCTTAACTTTCATATATAAGGGTAAAATTGTCAAATCTAAATTAATTTATATTTATGTTAAATAGGCTTAAAGGATGGTTCCAAGAAAATAAAAATAAGGGACATAGACGTAATATCATAAACCACATGAAAAGTGTGTTATAGAGCGAAACCTGAAAGGAGGTTTCTGAAATTATCCATATTTTTATATTTAGATAATCAACATTTTTTAACAAAAAACTTCAAAAAAAAACTAAGGAAAACGTCTTTATGGTCGAAGGAAATCAAGTTTTACGAGTAATATTCTAACATAAGATAATATTTATCTAAATTACCTAAAAATTTTGAGAATATATAGATTGCTAAATTTTAAAAATGCTAGAAAATAAATTTTAAAATTCACTTTAAAAAAAAACTCGTTTATAGTAAATATGTTTTTATCATATATTAAACTAATAAATATAATATATATTCATATATTAATTAATTGTGATTAAATGACATAAATTTATACTTAAATTTTAATTATTCAAAAATCATACTATTATTTAATTTGATGTAAAATTTTATAGAGGTAAATGATTATGAGTTCACTTTCTTGTCATCTTTCATAAAATAAAGTCTATAAATATTATGTCCCATGTGAAGAAAAAGTGAGGAAAAAGACATTCCAATAAAAAGGAGTTAAATATTTAATTATTTAGCTTAATGGAGGGGATGAAGGCAATAATTAATTGCAAATATATTTAATTATTTAGCTTAATGGAGGGGATGAAGGCAATAATTAATTGTAAATATAGAAGTAAAACGAACGGTACGATGTCGTATTAGTTATGAGTTTGAATATTTCTTTACATTATAATTAAAAGAATGTTACTCCTTCCGTCCATTTTTAATTGTCACGATCACTATTTTTAGAGTTTACCTATAAAAATTTTGATTTATATTTTACAATATATTTTTTAAATCATATTGATATGAAAAAAATTACAATTTATAGTATTTTTCATATAGTTTTCAAATATCTAAATTTTTTTAATTAAATTAATATGATCTAATTTAACTTGGAAAATTAATATAATTGACTTTTGAAAAACATAATATAACAAATAAAAGTTGACGGAAGGAGTAATTAAGAATTGTATTTGGTGTTGAAGCTTAAAAAGTGAGACTTCAAAGCAAAGTTTGTGGTGATGTTGACTTATCAATGTCTTTTATTGAACATTTTCGATATATTAAAAATAGGTATATATTCATAAATATCAGTAATATAAAAAAGTTAATCATATTATATATACATTGGTATCAATTAAAATATATATAAAAAATATCATCGCTTATTAAGATTAGGACATATAATTCAAGAATATATGTTCAAGTATTTTATCAGTTATCAATGTTTGAATATGATAATCTCTTTCAAATAATCAAACTTTTAAATATTTAAAATTTCTTGTTTATCTCTAAGTTCATATTTATATCATATGAAATATATATTTTTGATAATGTAATAATTACTTTAAAATTATATTATACTAAGGTATTTGCATATCAAAGTCATTATTCATCTGCTAAATCAAGAGTTTTTAATATGATTCGATTTTTTTCTTTTTGATTTTAGCTTATTCGATTTGATGATAACTTGGTTTGGTTCAATTTGTATAGAGAATTGTAATAACAAAAAGAAAGGACAAAATATTAGGGAAAAAAATCTTTTGAAACTTTTAATTTATTAGGGACCGTGAGTTAAGAGTAAAGAAATATATGATGATGTATAATAAATATCAAAATCTGAAGAAAAAAATGAGTAAATTAAATTTACCAAACTGAATTGAAACTTTATTTACGAAATAAATTAAGAAAATTATAAATTCTAAATTAATTTCTCATCGTCGCAATATTTCCTATGAGATTCATCAAGCGATGGCATAAAAATGACACTACCTGCAATATTTGATATCGATATTTGATTTAATAAATTATCATAAAACTTAAATTAAAATATCATACTAAATATCAAAATATAAAAATATGAAATATTAAATAGTATATCGAATATGTGACAAGACAAGCATTCAAGAATAACGTTATAATAGAATTTGAAGTGAATATGTTGAATTTCGAGTCATTTGAGGTTGATTAACATATACTTTTTTAAAGAACATGTATTTATGTATTTCTACACAATTATCGTGATAATCCGTCATGATTCGTTAAAAGTTTGATTAAAATTTAAATATTAATATTGAAACTTTTTTTTTTGTGCAATTTATCTATATTCGGTATTTTGGTCATACAATTCATTTTGAATTGAAACAATTATTATAATTGATGTGATCTGAAAACTGTAATAGAATAATAAATATTCTTTTAATTAAATATATCAAATCTGAATTTTGAGTATAAAATTATCTTCATTGAGAACTTTTTATCATTTCTAATATATATCTAAACTAAATCGAATTTTAATATAAAAATAAAAAAATCACATGGAACAACAAATAAAATAAAATAAAATAGAAGACCCACTAGGTATTGACTTATATGTCTTCAATTCATACGCAAACAATTGATATATAATCAAATAAACAAAAATTTAATTGTGGAAGAAACTTGTCCTTTTGTCTTTTTGTTTTCAATTTTAAAAGACAATTATAAGGATTAATAATTAAGTTTTAAATTTAATATATTGTAGTAATAATAATAATAATAATAATAATAAAATAATAGTTTAGAATGTATTTATATTTTATTTTTATTTTATAAAGATAAAAGAAAGTTAATTCCTAAAGATTGTTTACTTAAATATCAATTTATAAATTTAAGAAATTTTTAATATAAATATACTTTCCTAAGTTTGTATGATTTTTTTGTTGAGGTTTTGTGATAATATATAATAGTTGTGTGTATTCATTAAATAATTAATCTAAATTCTTTTTCACTCCCTCTTATCTTTTATATGCTAATAAAACATATAGATAATTGTTTCTAAATTCTAATAACCGATAAATGTGAAAACTCCAGATAAATATGAACGAATTTTTTATAAAAATTATTTTATAAAGGAGGAGAGATATTTTTTAAGAACGTCAAAAAAGATATTTCCATATATAAAAAATCAAGAAAATTATCATGAATTCGAATAAGTTTTTCTTGTTCAAAAATATTATTTATGTAAGAATTATATAATCTTATGATTCTGAATAATTGATAGGATTTAATGTTAAATTATTTATATTTTATAAGAGTAAAATACACATTCAACATAGTATAGAATGATGTGCTTCACATGGGTTTGCATGTGGCAATATAAAAAACTAATTAATAATTGTAAAGTATTTGATCTGAACTTTCTTGTTTTCCCATTACCTTTACATATATTATATTCCCCATGTTTAAATTTGATTATTCCACAAAATATTAAAAAATAAAAGAATATTTTAAATTAAATTATGTCAATATTAAATATTTAAATTTATTTTATTAATAAACATGTTAAGTGAAGTTAAATTTTAAAAAACATTAAAAAATAAACAAATTGAAATAATATATAATACAAATAAATAATTTGGCTAAACTAAAACTATTGAATTTGATAGAATTCGTAATTGAAGCACTAACAGAGATAGATCTAGTATTTGGTTGAATTTGTAATCAAATCACTAGTTCTATCCACAATATAGAGGTAGATATAGCATGTAAATATATACAAGTTCACATAAATTTAATAATTTTCGTTTAAATCTTATATATATTTTTAAAAAAATCACTCAGTATTATAATGATAATTTAAATCATAATGCGAGAAAATTCATAATTTTCAAATTTTAATCTTCTAATTTAAATTAGTGGAATGCGTGGGGTGTTAATTTATTATACAAGTACCTAATAGCGTAGTTAGAATTTTGCATTAAATAAATTCAAAAGAGTGTTCATATTTATTATATACGCATAAAAATAAATTTTAACCATTTAAATATCATAATTTCCTCTGATTTTTTTAAGATAAACCCTTAATCTTACTTGACTCTGGCTGACTGCTTTTTCTTTTTGATTTCTGGAATCGCACACTACGAAGCTCATTTGAGGTTGATACTCTCAATAAATTTTTCTACATATTCAAAATTTAAACCCAAAACCTCTTATTACGAATAAAACAGTCTCATCATTGCTATTAAAGACCTCTAATTACAAATAAAACAGTCAAACCTGCTATTACTATATTATATTATACCAAGGAATCTTTTCTTACTTTGTAATATAAATAATATTACTCCATTATAACACTAAACTCTCTTCCACTTTCTCCTTAGTTTTATTTTATTTTTCTCTCTGAAGATGGATGATTTTGGGAACAATATCATCAAAAATATAATAAGAACTCGTAAGTTTTGATCTATTAATAATTTTTTTTGATGTATAAATATTATTATATGTTGATATATGTATTTTTTTAAAAATATTTAAACATTTACTTCTTTATAGTTTAAATTTTTATGTAAAAATTTTATTTTTTTCAATCGAATGTTATGACAGTTATTATGGCTCCGGTGTATACTACAGCCGGATATTTTGCATACAGAACTGGACGCTGGTACATTTCTTTTTTTTCTCTTATTTTTCTTCGTCGATCGTGAATTTTACTCATTATATTTGTAGTTTGTTGAGGATATAATTTAGATTTAAATTTTTTTTACTAATTTTCTTTTATTAATTTCCTCGTATCATATTTTTTGATTTTATTGTCTTATATTAGACTATGGATTATTTATTTTTTTACTTCTGTATTTACTTGATATATACTTTTATACTTTGAGCAGATGATTTATCGAAAATATCTATCTACCTTCTCAATACTGAAGTAAGACAACATACACATAACCCTGTTCAGACTGTTCAGATTTCACTTAAAAAATTATTTTGAATATATTATTATTATTATTATTTAATTATTGTTATTATATGTTAATTTGAGCTTTATGTAATTATTATTTGTTTTATTGGTAAAATAATGATAAAAGTGACCTTATGTTAGGGAGTATAGGTTCAAAATTGCTCTATAAAAGAAATTTTAGTCCTCTAAGTTTATTACTATTAATAAATATTTTTAATACAAACTCTATTATATTTTTACAAAACCTGTGATTTTTTTTTATTAATATAAAATATAAAAACACCAAAAAGGTCCAGTCAAATCTTATTTTGTTGGTTCAATTTGTGTTAATGACAGGTTCTATAATCATGAGATGAGGAGACTTGATATAATGAGGTACAATCCATCTAAAACTTATAAGTTATAATAATCATATAAATTCGTAAATTATTTATTTATTTTAAAACTACATATATTTTTGCTTGACATATAGATAATGTTCGTATCATGTGAAAAAACTATATTAAAAAATAATTCGTTATTATTATTATTGAATTATTAGACTTTTAGATCTTTATAAAATTACATTTCAATTTTCTGATCTTGCATCCATGTCCTTTTTAACTTTACTTCGATGGCGCAACGTAACTATTAAGTCACTCTATTTAGGATGAGATAATATTTGAAAGTTTTGTAAGGACATTTAAGTGTAATTATTTTTATAATAAAAGGGACATAAAACTATGTGTGATGAAATATTTTAATACTATGTTTATGAATTATAATTTGATCATTTGCTAATTAAAATAGTAAGAATTTGAAAAGTTTTGATAGTTTTTATTTTTTCCAAATTATAAGGTTTTCATGATTACGAGGGGAAAAAACAATTTTTGATATTTATATTAACTTTAAATCATCTTGAGTTACAAAAATCATAATTTGAAATCATAGCTCAAACAGATTCAAAGAAAAAAATTCAAGTAGGAAAGTCGTTACAATTCTTTAGTGGACCCTATGCAACGAAAAACCAAAATAAATATCAAATATTAATGATTAAAGTTTACTGCGTAGAAGTTTAGATTTTAGAAGAACTAACATGTGGTCCATTATAATTCCTTTAAAATATGTTAGGATGACTTTTGCATTTGCATTTTGTTTCTAACATTTATATCCATTATATCTTTTTCTTTTACTTACTTCGTTGTTGTTGTTATTGTTATTTTTATAGCTCTAACGAGGCGCGACGACGGAGAGAACAAAGGATCAATGATAAATCACCTAAACGGTTTTTTTGGTTCTGGTGATTGCTTGTTTTTAATAATATAATGTAAAACCATCATGATTTAAATTCAAAAATTTAATTATATGTATTCAAGTTTAAAATTTTATCACAACCCATTTGATTTTCTTAGTTCAAAATCTTTAATATCTACAATTATTAAGGAAGTTTTCATATATATATATATATATATATATATATATATATATATATATATATATAACATTTTATTCTTTGGTCACCCCTTTCCAAGTAAGTCCTACAACAAAGACTTGAAATTACTACATACTTTATTCTAAGTTTTCATTATTCAATTTCATTTATATACCTTACTCCTATATGTGTCAATATTATTTTTTTGGCTGAAGCCTTAAAATATAGTCATCAACAATGTGTATCTTCACCTCATGTAAACATCTAGCGCAGATAAATTTTTATCGAAGTAACCTTTTCAACTACATAGAAAATTTAAATACCAATAAGAAAGAACGAAAATCACTTAAATAGATAAGTAAATTATGTTTCACTATTAAATTTCTCTATACAATTACAACAAGATTAATCCTAAAAAAAAAAAAAAAGACATCATCATAAGAAAATTATATCATAGGATTATACAATTACCATCTTGTTTAGTATCCTTTTTGCTAGTTGAATTCACTAGCTTTGTATTTGATTCAATTTCAACATTTTCAATTGTAGCCACATTTTGTCCAATTGGAGTAGTTGATTCAACTATTATTGGTTCAACCCAAACCAAACTCTCCATATAATTTGTCACATATGGAACTCCAATTCCATTAGCCCAAATCCCAAAATCTTCAAATTCTTCATTTTCATAGTCATATAAAAACACATTTTTATTTATATACACAATTGCCTCACCATCATGATCCAACACTCTCAACGGTATTATTGGCCCTGACAACTCTTCATCCATCCTTGTCACGTATAACTTCGTCCACGATTCTTCGACCCCATACTCTTTCATCAACCATACCTCGATATTCAATACACTGTTATCAACAATTGAAGTCGATTTCGCACAAACCGATAACGATCCATTCAACGAGCTTATACAGTTCGCTTCCCGCTCAGTAGGGTTCGGGAGCCAATATTCCCGAAACACCTCGTTCGCCACGTCGAACGAAACGATCGGCAATCTCCTCGGTCTGATTTTTCCGTATTCGCGCTGCGTAAGCCAGTGGATGCAACCGTTGAAGAAAACCGTGTCCCCACGAACGTAATAATACTGGGAAGGAAAACAATCCCCAATTTTTTTCCAGGAATCGTGATTTAAACTATACAACTCAACTTCTGACCATTGTTTCTTCTCGTTTTTTAATCTATCGTCGATGTAAGTAATTTTTATCATTCTGTGATCGCCGCGACCATCGAAACCGAACCCGTAATTCGGAGCGTGCCTTTGACGCTCCGGGGAGAATTTCGAATGGGGCAACACCCTGTTTTTCCTCATTGACGGATTCCATAAATTGATTTCTTCTTTACCGTGTAAAAACTTAGTGATATAACAAATTAATCCGTTACACGAACCCAATAGTTCAAAGGTACATTGTTTCGTGTATGTTACGGGGAAGCCCGGGTGAATTAGCTCGTCACACGGGCCGCCCGCGTAACACCACGATCGAAGCCCCTCGTTAGGGTATAATTGGTACACAATTTGGAAAAGACGCAAATGGTTGCTAACGAATTCCATTTTCTTCAAATGTGCGTCGATGAAAGCTGGTTCGTTGATTAAAGAACGCCATGATTTACAAACGGATCGAAATCGAAGGAGAGAACTCACGGGTAAATTCAATAAAATCTTGTTTATGATTTGATCCGTGTGTAATGATTTCTTCATCTAAATTTGCCAAGATTATTTAGTTTCTCCAGATTTAACGTCTCGATAAATTAATTATTAATAGTATGGTAGAAACTTTTTTTGGGGGAAAAAAGAAGATTAGTTGGAATATTATGAAATTCACAAAACTAAATAAAGGTTTGTGGGAAGAATACTGGCTTTTGCTTAATTTTAGCTTTCTTTTGTTGAGTTTTAAGACAAGTTTTAAGCAAAATTTCTTGTTGATATTACATTATTACTAATAATTATGTGAGGCTATGAAATAAATTTCTTGTTGTATGACAAATGTAAGGAAGACAATAATGGATAATTCATAATTATACCAACAATTAAAAATAAAACTTTAGGAGGAAAGTAATCATTATTATTTATAGAAAAGGTGCAAAGTAATAATATGATATGATTATGATTTAAAGTGGTTTATCTTTTAATCAAATTTGAGTCGTGATAAGAGAGTGAGTAAATAATCTTATGTCATAAAAATTTAAATTAATTAGGTCAGTAATAAGTTTCAGATATTTAAATATTTATTTTTCTAAGATCAAACTTAATATTTCTATTCATGCTAATAAAAGTACGTCCGTCTAATCGCTTTAACCATATTCCTTTAAAGCTTTCACTAATACATAACAACAACAATAACAACTATATATTCAATCTAATTTTAAAGTACGTAGAAATTTGAGAAAGGTAAAGTATATATAGAGTAACGTAAATATTATCATATTTCTCATAGAGATAAAAGATTATTTTAAAAACTATATTAGCTTAAATTAAGCATATGAAAGCTTGACTATATACAAATAAACCAAAAGAGGAAAACATTACAAAATATGCATAAAACAAGGAATAGAAACAAAAGTTTGATTATTATACAAATTATTACAATTACATAAAAAATTAATATAAAAATTAAAAAAAATAAATATTAGCCCACCTCAAATGAAAATGAAGTGTGTAATGAAACAAAAGATTGGTTGGCCAACCAAATAAAATGGGATCCTATGCATTACTTTGACTTAATCCTCCCACAAAATTCTCCCTTTTACAACTACTACCACCATCACCACCTTGACAAAAAATAATTTAAAAATACTAACCAAAAAAAAATGGAGAAAACTATTAAAACAAAACAAAAAAAATCCTTTATTATGTAAAAGTTCTTTGAGGTAAAAGGAAAAAAAAAAGGTTTGGAATGAGAAATGGATACAATAAATCCATTAAAAGACCAACCTCATTCAATTCCATTGAGGAAGTTATTGCTTTGGGCTTTGTATGCTCTTCTTCCTATAATAACTTTTTATCACTTACTTGCCTTTCCTTTTCCTCAATCTAAACAATCACTAGTCATCACCACCTCATCTTCAACTCCATCAAAAGGTAAGGATGTTCTTTCTAATCTCGTTTGGTTTCGAGAGCCTCCCTCTCCCTGTAGGTCGAGCCTCCTTTTCAGTCGCCCTCTCCCCGTCCCTTACTCGTCTTTTGAAAGCCGTCATCCTGGATTTTCTTTCTGTATGCCGGGGAAAGTACCTCACCCCCACCTTTCTACATTTATTATTATATAGAATTTCCTCGGGTCTCTATAAAACAGAATGAAAAGCCCGGGTGGAAGCACAAACAAAAGGAGAGAGAAAAAGTTGAAAAGGGTATTTTTGTACTTATATATGTTTTTCGGATTTATACATGCGATATCTATTAGTTGAAAACACGTTTTAATATAATCGTGTTAGCATTTTTACGATAGATCATATGCTTTGCATGAGTCATTTACACTTTTAGAGATTTATACGTGTGAAAAATATAGAGGGTGAATTTGAGATCCTAAGCTTTCTAGGAGTCGTTTACCCTTTCAAAAAATTTATACGTGTAGAAAATATAGGGAACTATTAATACTTTTATTTGTATATTATAATATCAGTTTGAGATAAGTTCAAATCAAGTAACATGATCAATGAAGATTTATAGTCGATCAACTTATTTCTGATTGAGGTATAGTTATTATTGTATATGTCATGTTAGAGCTAAAAGGAGTAAGAAAATGTTCAATTATCATCGAAAAATTATACCGCATAAATATGGTAAAAATATTTTTTTGTTTATATATATATATATATGAACTTTAGTTAATGTCTTGACATAAAGGGAGTTCAAAATTGCTCTAGTTTACAAGTCTAAATTTTAGGTTTGACATTCCTATTATTTTTTCGAATCTCTTCTGGTACGATTTCTAGTTTCACCACTATTTTGTTTACAATGTTTTACATCAAAACCTTATCCTTTTTGTGCAGAAATAGGAAATGCTAGTGTAGAAATTTCATGTGACTATAGCAATGGCAATTGGATTCAAGACAAATTAGGCCCTTTATACACAAAATGTAACACTATCAAAGAGGGTCAAAATTGTATAACACATGGTAGACTTGATAATGACTATCTTTATTGGAGATGGAAACCAAATAATTGTCAACTCCCAAGATTTGATCCAAAAAAATTTCTTCAACTCTTCAAAAACAAGAATCTAGCATTTGTTGGTGATTCACTAGCTAGAAATCAATTGGAATCATTACTTTGTATGTTGTCAACTTTTAGTCCTCATGACTTAGTTTTTAGTCATGGTGAGGAAAATAAGTTTAGGAAATGGCATTTTCCTTCACATAATGTGAATATATCAATATATTGGTCACCTTTTCTAGTTAAAGGGGTTGAAAAATCAGACAAGACATATTATAATACTTTGTACTTGGACTCTGTTGATGACAAATGGGCTAATGATTTAGGACAAATGGATTTGGTTGTGTTTTCAATTGGTCATTGGTATTTGCATTCAGCAGTTTATATTTATGGTGACAAAGTACTAGGTTGTCATTCTTGTCCTGGTTTGAATTACACTGAGGTTGGATTTTATGATGTTTATGGTAAGGCATTTGAGACAACCTTTAAGACAATTATTGATAGGAGGGGTAGTGGCAAATACACACTTGATGTGATTGTGACAACATTTTCACCAGCACATTTTGAAGGTGAATGGGACAAGTATGGGGCATGTTCTAAGACAAAGCCATATGATGCTAAGGAGAAGGAGAAACTTGAATGGATGGACGCGGAGATGAGGGAAACGTCTATTAAACAAGTGAATATTGCCAAAAAGGAAGGTCGTGAAAAGTATGTGAGGTTTGAGGCCGTGGATGTGACTAAGTTGGCGTATTTGAGACCTGATGGTCATCCTGGACCTTATATGCATCCTTTTCCATTTGCTAATGGGATTCAAGAACGCGTTCAGAACGATTGTGTTCATTGGTGTTTGCCAGGGCCTATTGATACATGGAATGAGATTTTGATGCAAGTTATGATCAAGAAAATGGACATGATAGTTGTTTAGTGAAGAAAGTTTACTTTTACTAGTACTAGTTACTATATGTATATTTGATTTTTCCAGATTCTTGTCAATTGGGTAAACTTTTTTTTTTGTTTCCCTTGTAGAGCCAAAGAAAGAAATTCAGGTTTGTGTCATGTAGGGTCCATAAAGGAAGAAACACACACTATCAGATTTTAAACTCTAGTGAAAGTTTATTTTTACTAGTAATAGTTGCTATATGTATAATGTTGATTTTTCCAGATTCTTGTTCATTGGGTAATTTCTTTTTGTTTTCCTTGGAGAGCCAAAGAAAGGAATTCAGGGTTCATAAAGGAAGAAATGCACGCTATCAGAGTTCAAACTCTTGACTTCTATTTCAGAGTGAAAGTTTACTTTTACTAGTACTAGTTACTATATGTATGTTGATTTTTCCAGATTCTTGTTCGTTGGATAATTTTTTTTTGTTTCCCTTGGAGAGCCAAAGAAAGGAATTCAGATTTGTGTCACGTAGGGTTCATAAAGGAAGAAACGCACGCTACCAGAGTTCAAACTCTAGACTTCTAGTTCAGAGTGAAAGTTTGCTTTTATTAGTACTAGTTACTATATGTATACTGATTTTTCCAGATTCTTGTCCATTGGGTAATTTTTTCTTGTTTCCCTTGGAGAGCCAAAGAAAGAAATTTAGTTTTGTGTCATGTAGGGTCTATAAAGAAAAAAACGGACGTTATCAGAGTTTAAACTCGAGACTTCTAGTTTAGGATTGAGAGAGAGTTCTCATCCATTTCATTAGATGGTTTGTGTGATTTTGTTTATTACTTGGATAGAATGATGTGAAAGAATAGAAGATTTAGATTTTGAAGAAATGTAGAAATTAGAGATTTGTTTTTATGTATTATCACAAATTTGTAACTAATTCATGTCATTGTAACACTATTAGTTGGTCACATTTTAATACCATGATGTTCAAGTTATACATTATTGTTTGCTTCAAAGATTTTGAATATCATGTTTTTAAATAAGTGAGTTACAATAAATTACAGCTCAAGGAAGGAACTAGGAATTCATCGAAAAATTATATTGTATATTCAAGAATTATACTATAACTTTTTTTAAAAAAATTTAAATCCTTTTAGTAATTTTTTTTTACTATGCTAGTACTCAACCTCTAATCTCGTCAGAAGTAGATGGATCATTACTTTCTACTCTTTTACCATAAAACTCAATCAAATGCTTCGATGTGAATTGGAGAGTAAGAAAGATTAGCTAAATAGTATTATTAACTGATTATCAAGGGATGTGTAACAATGTTAGTTGAAATCGTAGCACATCACATCACTTAATGCTAGATTACTTTTCATCTATTCTTGAAATAAAAAGACTAGTACATTCAAGCAATCACAAACTTATTCAAGAAAAACTTTACATTCACATATATTTTCAAATTTAAACAAAATTGAATAATTAAAACAAATACTTAATAAATTACCCTACAAAAATTCAATCTAAAACAAAAGGTTCAATGTGAACTTCTTATGGCTAGAAACTATATATACACATACATTTATACACCCCTCCCCCTCAATTTTTTTAGTCATTAAAAATTTAAAATATTTTAAGTTTTCGGATTAAATTTAGTATTAGATAAATTTTAAATAGAAGTGTAGAACTTTAATATTATCGCACTAAACCTCACATAAAAGTTAAATTTTTACGATAAAGTCAATACTTGTGAAAGTTCATTTAATGCAACTAAAATTGTAACTATGGCTATGCCATAAATACATCCTAAAATTGGCTATTTATGCACTTCACCCCCTTATAAAAAAATCCTCTTTTTTCTACAAACTCTCTTCGCAATTTGTTCTTCAATTTTGCGGTCGAAGATTGGCGCAATTTCATCAACTAATTCAATGTATGTGATCTTCATTTGTTTATATATGTATATATTTATTAGTTAAACACAACAATTTTGATTTGACTACCCATTTTTTGTTGATTTTTTTTCAAAATTAGGGTTCTAATTTTTGGTGTAGCATTTTGAGTTTTCTTCATTTTAGTGTTATTGAAGCTTCTATTCTTTGATTTTATCAGCGGAGATTCTTGGTTTGTTTGGAAATACAGTAGGAGGAATTGATTTAGCTATTTTTACTCAAAGTTTGGATTTTTGAAGCAAAAGGGAAGAAGAATCAACTGTAACAATGTTGAGTATGTTAGTATTGATCTGGAATTAAGGTATTTTACTTTATTTTTCCATAGTAAGTGGCTCCATAGTAAATAATTTAGTAACTGTGACTGGCCTTCCTCGGGAGTTTAGTGTAAGGGGCTGCCCTTTTTTGCATTCTTGCTTTGGTAATGTTTCTTTTGAATCGAGGGTAAACAACATATATGCCTCCCAAATACTAAGATAGGGGCTAAGTTTGCGTAATCCTACCCTCCCCAGACTCACTTGTGGGATTACATAACGTTTGTTGTTGTTGTTTTTCTTATGCTGATCAACAATGAGGAGAGAAAGAATACTTTTAAATTTGTTTGTCTGGTATCGACTTGACTTGGAGTTTAAGAAATTAATTTAGCCTTTTTACTCAAAGTTCGGATTTTTGAGGCAAAAAAGAAGAAGAATCCGGTGCAACGTTCTTGAGTAGATAAGTTTTGAGCTGGAATTATGGTGTTTTGCTTTTTGTTCCATACTAAGTTGCTCCGAAGTAAATAATTTACGATGGGGTTGTAATAGTCTCTTTTGATCAGCCCTTTTCTCGAGCTTTAGTGCACTAGGCTTCCCTCTTTGCATTCTTGCTTTGATAACGTTTCTTTTGAATAGAAGGTCTATGGGAAACTACATCTCTACCCCACAAAGGTGGGGGTAAAGTTTGCCTATATCCTACCCTCCCCATACTCACTTGTGGGATAACAGTGGGTTTGTTGTTATTGTTGATATGCTCAACAATGGGAAAAAAAGGAATACTCTTTCCGTTTTAATTTGTTTTATCTGATTTCACTTTGACACAGTGTTAAAAAATATAGAAGACTTTTGAATCTTACGGTCATAAGCTAAAGATATGTAGATGTACCAAAAATGCTTTTAAACTTGTGATTTTGGACATGTCACGTGGAAGGTTAGAATTAAGGAGTTGCTAAAAAAGGAACGAGGCATTCTTTTTGAAATGGACTAAAAGGGAAAGTAAGATAAACAAATTGAAATGGAGGAAGTATATTGTTTGAAAATAGAGCAGAATATGGACTTTTTATTGGCTGTGTTTGGTATCAGTATGATGAAAGTCATTTTCCATAATAATTGTTTTTTCTAGTTTCTGGTTACCAAAAAAATGTTTTTCTTCAAAAGAGGAAATGACTTCCCTGGTAAGAAGTATTTTCCATACAACTAAACTTTTAGCGTCATGTTTCTTGATCCAACTAACACTTGTTAACACATGTTTCATGTTACAATATTTGGGGAATTTATGTATATACATGCATGCACGGTTCATTTGAGTTAAAAAATTAAAGAAAGCTTTTTTGTGTTTTCTTACTTTTTAGTTTTACAGGAATGCGTCAAGTCTGAGGGAAGTCCCATGTAATGAATTCTTGTTTCATGCATGTTCTGTTGCAATATTGACAAGCACTACATATCTGCCTCGAAGAGTTCAATTTGTCGAAGTCTGGTGATATCTTGGAGGATGAGCTTTTGCACATGCTTGAATTAAAAAGTCGATTTTGACTTGTTTCTGGATAGAATTAGCATCTAACAAGTGTAGTGGTGATAATTCTCTTTTACGGAAGTTTTATCCCGTTCCAATAATGAAGGAAGACAGAGATGGTTTCTTTGTTGTTAAGAAAGGAGATATTGTTGGAGTCTACAGAAACTTGGGTGACTGCCAGACTCAAGTCGGATCCTCGGTAACTATTGGAGGAATTTATATCTGCATTTTTATTATATTATGTGTGTATGTACACATATATATGTCTATATGTATACAAAGCTAGATATATGTATGTATGTCTGTGGATTGATATGGTGTCAACTGTGACTTTTCTCACTTTTCCCCTTGGTGGCTTGAACTCCCAATCTATTAGTTGGCACTGGAGTGCTCTTGCCACTGGATAAACTTCACTTGTCAACTTGTAGTTAATATATATATAGCAGATGCTACACCACATTTATCTTATCTGTTCTTTTCCTCGTGAATTTATGCAGATATAGTTGCACTGCAAGAACTTCATAAAATAAGTTTGACCTTATTTATTTGCTACATCTTCATTTACATAAGTCGACAGGAAGCTGGTGCATAATTTATCTGCAGATTTCAGCATTTCCTTGATGCTTTCCTTGTATGAATAAAATTATTTTTCAAAAGGAATAATATTTATTACAGCTTCAACTTGGTTTTCTTAATCAATGATAAAGTTATAGAAGTGTAGGAATTTCTCTTACAGAATAGGGGTGGTAAAGGCAGTTCCGTTATCTGTGTCCATCAATGGTTATATACCAATGTGCATGAAATGGGAAATATATCAAACTTGCAGTGCTTTAATCGGTTCCCCCTTCCCTTTCTTTGACAGATATGTGATCCTCCGGTTAGTGTGTATAAAGGCTACTCCATGCCAAAGGACACGGAGGAATATCTTCTATCTTGTGGACTTAAAAATGCATTATATTCTATCAGAGCTGCAGATCTGACTGAAAGTCTCTTTGGGGCTCTAGTACCATGCCCTTTTCAGGTAAGACATTTTACTAAATTGTGTGCAAAAATTGTCTGTTTGTCTTTTATAATTGAAGTATATCATCTCAGAACTTTTGGAAGAAGGCAATCCTTGTTCACATCAGCTTTCTTTTCCAGGAGACGCAAAGGACTTCCAAAAATAAGAAAAGGAACAAGGAATAGAGTTAAAATTTGTCTTTCTGATCTAAATTTTGACTTAATAAATCATGTTGTGAGTTTGATGCAAGACTAATTTGAACATGTGGGTTCCTTTCTAGAACTACTTAATTACTAAAAACTCTCCCTTCCACTTATTATACAGTTCACACTACCCAAGAGAGAATCCTAAACTAGAGGTAAAACCAAACGTGAATTGATAGAATTCGGATGTATTTATTACAATTCATCTTTGGAAGTAAAGCCATGATATCCCCATCTGATTTTGTTGCATAAAGAAAAAAAGTTAAAGTTGAGCTCTTTATGTCATTAGCAGAATTGGCGGAGTCCTTCCATGGTGTTTGCCTTGGGAGAATATTTTTAACTTTAAAAGTCGACTTCTGCCTTTATGATATAGAAGGGATGAAGACTTATTACCTAAGTCCTCACAGATCCCTAATTAAGGAAAAGATTACAAAATTTTGTGCTGATCCCTTTCCATATGAACAAATGATAAAAAGGAGAAAGTGTGCTTAGTTAAATTACATTATACATGGGACAGATACCACATAGCTGTTCTTCTACATATCAATACTATCAAAGATGATCTCTAAATGCAGCTGATTCAGTTATTTATTTTGTACTAGATTAAGTTAAATTTCCTACTTATTGATGTGAATACTCCTGTTATCAGTAGTACTTGTAAAAATTGGTGAAAGATGCTTACATCTCTTTTTTTGAACCAGTCATTGTCATACAATTTATCAGCACTAAATTTTTGCAGCATCAATCTTCTTCCAAAGGTGGAGCGTCTGAGCATACGCCGAAGAAGAGGTCTCAGGAAGCAATGTGGTCAGAATATGCGGTAAGTTGGGGCTATATTAGCTTTTTGTGTAAGTCGGTCAGCGTTTATAGCAGTTGCTTTTGATGTATATCTCGATTCTTGTTCTACAGAGAGAGCTAACTTAATGTGCCTATAGTTTTTGGTTATCTTACAAAGTACATTCTTCTATTTGCACCTCTCTGGATATCGAAGCTTGATTATAACAGTAGGGGCTTGTTTGCTTAATTTTCCTTAAGATGCCATAGTAAATGGTCTCACAACTTACATGAGAAAGCTAGTTATTCAGCTGGAAGGCAATTTTCTTTCCTAAAGTAGATCTACTTGGAATTTGAAGACTGGATACTAATCCATTGTGAGCAAAATGTCAGTATTTTTCTATTATGTCTGGGTAACCCTTTTTGAAGAAATGATTATGTAAGGAGGTTGAAAAGTCTCCAATACGGTACCTGTTAATGAGCTAAATCTGTTTAAATGGAATACTAGTAGCTTGTTAATAGGGTTCTACAGCTGTTTTTAGAAATATCTCGATATAGCAGTAGCAGTACTTGTCGTTGACAAGTCTCCGCAGCTATTGTAGTTGTGTATAAATAAAACTAAAACTAAAAATAGGTCAGAGTGGGCCATTAATAAGAACAGTAATGAGTAGATTGTCTGGCTACATACAAAATATTGAAAATAGAAGTAGTATTTCAATAAAATAAAAATAGATCATGCTGGGTGGCTTATAAGAAAAGTAGCTTGCCAGCAAGTTCTTGCAACTGTTGTTATCTTTGCTTTTTATTATTTCTTAGTAAAAACTCATGTAAGGTATTGAACTTTATTAGATTGAACGTCATAACAAAGGATATGTAGTTCTGTGAATCATTTCAAGGAGCCACATCCTAGTAAATGTAGCTAGAGATCTGAAAATACTATTTCTAGTAAAAGGTGTCTTTCCGTGTTACAGATTGCCATAATTCTTCTGATAAAGAAGATTCCAGTAAGTTATTGTGATGAGAAACATTTATAATGTGGAAGGAACAGCAAAAACAGATATCAGTATCATCCTTCCTGTTCAGAATTTTTTTTCTCTCATTTGTCATCTAGTTTATTACATGTGACGTGTGTATCAAGTATTTTATTAGATGACGGGATGATCCCAGCTTACCACGTCGATGTGTTGATAAAGCAAAAAGAATGGTGGAAATGGAAAAAGAATTAATGTGTCTGACTGAAATTTCCCCTAATTGACTAACAAATTCAAGGGCACTCTCAAATATGGATAAAAAGTTCCCTATTACTATTCTGGTGTTGGTAATAAATATAATTAAGAGCTATAATCTTCAACTTCTGCGACTGCGGACTAGGCTTAATAACAAGATGGGAAACCTTTTTTCCCAAACCGTTGCATGGGATGACTTTTCGGGAGTGCTGAGTAGTTTAAATGAACCAGATGGATAACCTTCGTCTTCTCTTTGATGGAGCTGACGTCTGGATATTTTGCTGAGCAATTACTGTGCTTGCCTTAGCTCTGATGAAAGACTTCCTGTTTTCTGCAAAGTTTGCATTGAGCATTAAAGGGGAACTAATACTACCTATTGGTTGATCAAAGACATATTTAGGTTACTTAAGTGTTACCATTTTATGAGTTCTGACATCTTTTTGTGCGCAAAGTATGTAAAGTTGCGATTGTCAAACCATATTCTTTGCAATATTTTGTTGCTGTACTGTATTCTTCTACCTGGCTCTTGGAGAGGTATATAATGTTAATTTTGGCTCAAAGTAGTACTGAATACTTACACTTAAGAAAGAAATACTAGTTACAAAATGATATACTAGTTTCTTGTGTCCACACCTATACGATCTGTTTGGCTTGCCACACTTTGGAATCTATCTTGTTCATTGGCATGTTTATTTGCAGGATGCTGTTGGATCAGCTGTTGCTTCAAATGATTCCCTAAGAAAGCATATCAAGTTAGAACCTCCTAAGGGTGACCAGCAAGCTCTATCATCCGGTGTGAGTGGCTGTTAAAATGATGGCTTCTTATGAAAAAACATAAATGATTTCAGTATATATGATTAAAAAATAAATTGTCTTTATACTTAATGGGAAGTCAGCGAAGCTAATCAATCTTAATATCAAGTTGAGTTCTTTTAAATTCTCTTGAAGGTTTATGCTGTTGGAATGAAGGAAGCTGATCGTGGTTATCCTCAGCAGCGGTCTTGTACTCTTGAATTTGATGGTACTTCAAAAGGAAACCCAGGACAAGCTGGTGCAGGAGCTGTAGTACGAGCTGACGATGGAAGTTTGGTAATGATTACTGTTTTGGGTTTGTATTTCCTTTTCCTTGTTAGTTGCTGTACTTATATTACAACTTTGCGATTAATAGATCTGTAGGCTGCGTGAAGGTTTAGGAATAGCAACAACCAGTGTTGCTGAATATCGAGGCTTTATCTTGGGTTTGAAATATGCACATAGCAAAGGGTTTACAAGTATTCGTGCTCAGGGTGATTCCAAACTTGTTTGTATGCAGGTTCGTTTTCCCATATTATTTGTTTGTTCTTTTGTTTTCTTTATATTTCTTGATATCACACTTCTCCTTTATGTGTCTGCACAATATAAAGTTGTACCTGGAGTTGTGTACTTCTAGCAAAGTTTTACTTGTTTTCAACTTCAGCTAGATGAATAGGATCGTTATTTGCATATTTTTTAAGGTCAAGGAGGTCTGACAATCTTTTTTTAGTCGTGAACCCATTTCACAAGTCCCTTCGACGTATTTTCTTTGTTCTATAGGATAAAACTTTTTTGTAATGTACATGCCCTTTCTAGTATAAGGTAGTAACAACTAAACATCAAAATTTGTTTTAAAAGGTAACAATCTTATTATCTTTATATTTACATATCACAAGAGCAAAGTATATCCTCATTCTTTCAAGGAATCTATTGTCTCTAACAGTGGATCCAGATCATCGGGAATTCTTCTTTACACCATAAACGAAGTGAAATTTTTCTTGATTTTATGAATAGGGCTGTTTTTTAGGAGTAAGCATTAATATGCAATCCACCTAAAGTTTCTCGGCTCAAAGAGAGTGAGTTTGGTAAGTTTAATAATGGGTAAATCATATAACTGAGCTCGTCAAAGAGTCTCTATCTTTTCCTTCTCTTGGGTAAATTTCGAGAAGGAAAAGTTAGAGGGCAGCAAATAGTTCTTGTCCGTGTCTTATTTTCTTGGTTGGAAATATAATCAGAATACATTTGGTCTCTCAATGAAATGAGTAGTGTCTTTGACGAGCTTAGTTATAACTCCGAGATGCTTTATCATAGCTTCTGAAGTCGGTCTCACGAGTCACGACATTACTTAACTTTTCAAAGAAATTGGTCTCATGTCAAGTTGTTTGAGCTTATTTTATGTTGTCTTCTTATTTTCTTTATCTGATTGATTGATTCATTAAATGTATCCTTCCAAACAGATCCAGGGTCTATGGAAAGTTAAAAATCAAAACATCTCTACGCTATTTCAGCAGGCAAAACAACTAAAGGATAGGTTTTTTTCTTTCCGCATCATTCATGTTCTTCGGGTAATTAATAAATCTCCTCTACACCTAGACTCTTGATTCATATTCTCGTCTCACTTTATTAATCAGAATTAGTAGGTGTTTGGACATGCTATTTAGGATCATGATTTCAAATCAGCATTTAGACATGCAGTTTAGAATCATGATTCCAAATCATGTCCAAACGGGGCCTCTGGTCTGTAATAGCACCAAAACTGAATAGAATTAGAGCCCTCGTTATGGTTTTCTCAGTTACCTTGTTCTTAGTTCTTACCTTGCTGATTTTCGGAGATTAAACATTTCCTAACTCTCGTTTTCATAGGAATCTAACTGTGACGCGGATCAGCAGGCGAACTTGGCTATTGAACTTCCCGGTTAGAGCTTAGTTTTTGTTCCAGTCTTGGTTGGGGTTTGGTTATATTTGAGCTTTCATCAATGTTATATCCAACTTCATCTCTTACTGCAGATGGTCATGTCCAGGAGGAGATAGAGAAATGACAAACGGGGCTGTAGACGACGACTCTAAACGTGGTGCTAACGAAGATCTCATCGTGCTAACCACCGAGCATCGCGTTTTGCCTGTAAGTCAGTGGATAGCACAATATGTTTTTACCTGAAACTCGAAGACCGATGAGGGAACTGATTGATGCGAATCGTATCGAGCTATGATACGGTAATTTATTTAACTTGTACTATTAGTATCGCAATATGCGTGTAATAACGAATTTCATGCATCTTTTGACAGATTGTAATAATTTTAAGTACAATGAGTATTAGTACTTTACTACTATATAGAAGTGGCTAAAAGCAGATGCTCTCCCCGTCTCATTTTATATGTCTCATTTTATATGTCATATTGCATTTTTCGAAAGTTAATTTGTTTAATTTTTAAAGTTAAATTAAATTGGGTTTATTTGATGTTTTTTTAAAAAAAAATAGATATTCAATAACTATACAAAAAGTACTATAAATTGCATTTATTTTGCTTATCAATATGATGAATATATATATCGTAAAATGTAGGTTAAAATTTTTATAATTTGACCCTACAAAGAAAGATCATGACAATTAATTATGGACGGAGTAAGTATTTATTTATCGACATGTCTTCTCTCAGTATTTCTCGAAATTTTTCAGTATTCTCTTTCTTTCAATTAATTTTACTTTTATTTTTAGTCTATTATATAATTGAAAACTAAGTGAAGTCAAAATATGGAAAAAAGTAGATTGTTACACAAATGAAACTTTTCATTTTATTGAACGATGAAGTTGATCTTGATGAACTCAAATGAAATGTTTTGAAGTTTTATACGATTGAAATTAACATACATAAGTTAAAAGTTTAACCATTTTTTCTCGACTTTTAGACGAATTTTTAAAATTCATATCACTGAAAATCATGTAAAAATGACTCAAAGAAGTCTCAACTATTTTTGTGTGAACTTCACCAAAAAATACGCAGAGAAGAGTCGTATTATGTTTTTTTCGAATATATATTTAACTACTACTTCGAAATTCACATGACTGAAAATCACGTAAAATTGACTCAAGTCTCAACTATTTTTGTCTGAACTTCAAGCAAAATACACGGAAACAGCATATTTTATGTTTTGTTCGAATATCTACTTAACTACTATTTCAAAACTCACACTGAAAATACGTAAAATTGACTCAAGTCTCAACTACTTTTGTTGAACTTCAAGTAAAAATGCGCGGAGACGGGAGATGTGTTCCGACCCGAATTCATACCCGACCCGGCAACACATATCGGGTAACAGTTACAGGTTGTTACAATACTTATCACATGTAGCGTACGTATTCATCATTTTCTTCTAACTTGCGTAGTTGCAATGAACTGCGTCACTGCTCCCAAGGCGAATTGGCGATGTTCGCCGGCGATTTCGTTCTACTCCGATTCCACTAAACTCTACAATCGGAGCAGCATCCGCTTCTACGCCGGAAACCGGAACTCCAGCAGAATCAGATGCAACTTGAAAGCTACCGGCAGCAGCAACAATCAGCCGGAAACAAGTACCGGAATCCAGCTATATAGAGATATTGAGAGGTCTGTTGCCCTAATCGCTCGATTACTTACTAGTCAATACTTGTAGTAATTTCTGGCGGAACTTTAGATTTTCCTGATTTTGTGAAATTAAGTGGTTTGATTGAATATGCTGCCTTTTATTTTTCTGTGTCTGCTTGGTGTAACTTGTCTTCTATCGAGCAAAATTAACATGTTCAATTTCCGGCATGACAAAAGCGGCGATATCTTTTCATTTGTTCTAGTCTTAGCTAACAGAGTTACCCATATTATTGGTAGGAGGTAGTAAATATTGAGTGGAATTAGTCAAGTGCGTTATAATAAAAAAGATTTAGCATGGAAAGTACTCTCTCTGTTCCACTTTATGTGGCATAATTCAGAGATCTGAAATATTTTAATTTTTGGTGTGTAATTAACTTAAAATATCCTATTGTTTTGAAATAAGATCTAAATATTATTTTATTATTTTGTTAATCATTATCTTCATCAAATACGTGTCGCCTCCCACCAACGTGTATTAGGTAACTGTTCCACCAAAGCTAGGACATGTGGGAGAGGAAGTTACCTAGTGTTTTTTTTTTGAACCTGAGACCTCATGATTCTTATCCGCTTCATTGATAGCTAGTCCACACCCTTGAGTGCATAAGATCTACATATTTAGAAACAACTGAAAGAGTAGTTGACTAAAAGTTAACAATTAAAAGTATACAAAAAAAAATTGTGGTGAAAGGTGGAAAGCGGCAGTATTTGTAGCTAAATGGAATGAGTTGCTATACCAAAAGACTGCTATAACAATTACAAACTTCAAGTTGGATAAAAAAGAATGTCGATAAATATGGTTTGCGACATATTTTTCCTCTTCCATCCCTCTGTCCTTAATAAGCAACACAAATACATTATAATTGAGCTGTGCAAAGTGAGCTCGACGGCTTAAAGATTAGCCATAGTTTCCTCCTTGTGCCTAAGGCAATTGCGCAATAGGACAGTATTGGCACAAAAACCAGGACAACCCCCATAAATTGCCTTTTTGAAGCAAGAATAACTGTTGGAGGTAAGTATCAGAACAAGAAAGAAGACAAAAAAAGGAATCGTTTATCATGTGCGCACCTTTAGCGGCTGCGGGTTTCCCTTGTCATTAAAAAAAAAAAGGAATCGTCGCACATGCCGAAGTTGGCATTTCAAGGAAAGGTGACATTATGAATATAATCTCACTCTTAATGAACCTTATGTCTTGTACACGTTGACTTACCATCAAGGCTCTTAACCCTTTTTATGGATCAGTTCTGCCGTCTGCGTGCTATTACCTGTTTGTTAATAAATCAAAAAGTACTTCTAACATTACAGTAATGGCCCTACAGCTAGAAAAATAAATCGAAAGCAATGCTACAATTATGTTAGCTGTTTTTAGCAACTACATTTTGTATGTGAAATTGTGAATGCACAAACTGATGGACGCATGCACTTGGATATTATATAATTGGAATCTTGGTGATGAATTTTTACTTGCTTTTTTAGTTCATTGGTATGATTAGTCGTGTTTTTCTAACCTAATCTATCCATAATGTCAATTATACACGGCCATATATGATTGTGAATTTGGAGTTCTAATCAGATGATTGGTGATTCTTGACTTACCATTGTCAGTTATACAGTGTCCTTTTTCGCTCATGAAACCTAAAAAGAAACTACTGATCATGT
Organism: Solanum lycopersicum; assembly: GCF_036512215.1. NCBI lineage: Eukaryota > Viridiplantae > Streptophyta > Magnoliopsida > Solanales > Solanaceae > Solanum > Solanum lycopersicum. Next base: position 2,520,018 of record NC_090800.1, read on the forward strand.
TTATTCACAGATTACTTACAGAGACAGTGAAGCAATCTCAAGATTGGGGAAGTTCACAGGACTGGGATGAAATCGAGGTTACTAAAGGAATTCCCTAAAAATATGCTTTAGTTTCAGAAGAATTGAATCATGAAAATTCTTTCCTTTTGTGTAAATTTACAAGTGTATTGATATGCAATTTGCATCCTTTATCTCTTACCCCAATTTTGCGTTACTTAAAACCATTTTTCGGTTGTAACCTTTAAACAACTTTTTGTCTTCCAAATAAGCTTAAAGACAAAAAAGAACTATCTAGTTTGAGAGGGCACATAATTACTGTTAGATTTGAAGGAATCGGTCATGATGCAACTTGCGTAGTAAGCATAATGTTGGATCAATATATGTTATGTGATTATAATGTGTGTCTGGAATGGACGTTTATATGATACAATTTCAACTGTGTGACAGTAAATAAGATAGTAGGTTGCTTGTGAAGGAGAACAAGGACGGTGGCCCACACATCCATGTTCTATATACATGTTAGAATACTCTGATGAATTATAAATGAAATAAACTCAGTTTGCTATTACAGGGAGCATGGGTATTGCAACCAAAAACATCAAAGCCGAAGTTAGTCGTACATTTTATTGGAGGTGTTTTTGTTGGGGCTGCTCCGCAGCTTTCTTACCGCCTGTTCCTTGAGCGGCTCAGACAGAAGTGAGTTGTTTGATCTTGATGCTAGGGTCCATCTTATTCTATCTATGTTTATTATGTGCTTATTATTTGAAAGCAGCATCACTTCTTTATTATATTTGTGATGTATATGCACCTTCGTATCATTCTGATTTATAGTTAGTTTTTCTATCTTTTTCGCATTGCTGATAAGCAGGATAGGAAAAGTAGAAGATTTTAACTAATTAGTGCACCAATGGGGTGCCGGTAATATTAATTTCTTCCATTCTCTCTTTCACTGTATTTAGAACTGGAAGGTTGACCTCTCAGATTTTCAGTAAGCCAGAGAAGTGCTCCTCTTTTTAAATAGTATCTTGTTAGATGATTCAGTAACGATTATGCACTTTCTCGTAGAAGTGTACCGAACTTTATCCAGTGGTTTACCAACTGAAGGCATGTTTTACTTCAGTAGTTGGTTTAATAGATTTCCAACTGTTTAATCAGACTTGTGCAGAAAATAGCTGTTTTGATCATACTTGCTAGCAAAGATATTTTTGCTATTGGTTGTATTAGCCTCCTGATGTCCATTCCAGCAGTGTCATTTTATAGCCCATGTCAGCCCCTATTGTGAGTTAAGTGGTCATGTTTTACTTAAGTAGTTTGGTAAAGGGATTTCCAACTGTTTAATAAGACTTTAAAAAGCTAAGCTTCTTATGCTATTAGTTGTATTAGACTACCTGATACCCCATTCCAGCAGTATTATTCTATAAACTAGTATGCTAATACCTGATGATGGTAGCTATAATCCTTGTCCTGTTTTCTTGTCTCATCCGTTAAGTGGGGTAAATATAGTGCTTAGTCTTATTAACATTGTGAGACAGGGATATGTTGGTGTTGCAACAACTTACTTTTATTACATTCTGAGACAGGGATGTCTTGGTGATTGCTACACCTTATGCTAGTGGATTTGACCATTTCTACATTGCAGATGAAGTGCAGTTTAAGTTTGATAGGTGCCTTAGATTTCTCCAAGAAAGAGTGAGTTTCAGCTTTTACCGAAGATGAGACTGTTTTATCATGCTTTGTTTCTTATGAATGTCCATTGGTGACATAGGTACAAGACCTTCCTGTATTTGGCATTGGGCACTCTTTAGGATCTGTAATTCACCTTTTGATTGGTAAGTTACTGTATCTCAGTAATATTTTTTACATAGAGGTAAATTTGGTCAACTTGGTCCACAACGTTTGATGCTTGATGCTCAGGAGCTAGATATGCTGTGAAAAGAAACGGGAATGTATTGATGGCTTTCAACAACAAGGTACTTGATGGATTTATTTTCAGCTTTATCCTGAACTCGTACAACTTTAAAATCAGTTTTAGGGATGCAAAGACAGATACAAATGGAACTGATGCGCACAGGGTTTATTTCCCATATTTTCCTTTCATTTGTCTATCTTTTTTTCTTTTTTCTTTTGGTTGGTGGGACAGGGTAGGGGCTGCAAAAAACTGTATCAAATTAGATTCAGCTTCATAAGCTTAGGTTGGTCAAGTTGCTGCATGTTCATGGGTGATATGGGATCATTGTATGTCTTTCCAGAATTGCAGGAACGATCTGTACAGTCTGCATTAATTTCTTCCTCGACACCTTTTATATTAATTTCTAGTTGTAAGACTAAACCTAGGTATAGCATCTTAAATTGTGTGACTTATCCTCAACCCTGTTACAATTCTAGTTTCATCTGGCCTGAGCAAAATGAGGCTTCTTTAGAGTTCGTTATGCTTCAGTTACATCGAGTAGCAGAGTTAGAAGTTTATGTGTAATTTGCTTTTAGGCAGCTTATCATATAAAGGGGAAATATTCTGCACTCTCTTGTGTTTGAATGATGGAGACTTGTCCTTAGTTTGAACTTCTATATTCCAAATCTTATACAACAACATCTATGCCTTAGTCCCAAATAAGTTGGGGTCATCTATATGAATCCTCACTGAGTCAGCGTGTTCCTCATTTAAATTCTAGAACTTGTAGGAAAAGGAAAGTAGAAAACATTGATGGACCTAGCTATGAGAATATTGTAAATTGGTTGAATCAAAGCTTTTGCTTTTATTGGGTTTCATTTGTGGAGAACCATATTTTGGTGTAAGTTGTGTGTTTTTTGGTATACGGCTTGTTATAAGAGGATCTCCCCATCATTAATAACATTGTTCACCTTATAAAAAGAATTCAAGTTACTGCTTTTATACTCATCATGTAGATGTTCATGCAAGTAAAAAACAGTAATACATGTACATGTTTTAGGTCTCCTGTTAGACCACCAGGAGTTTCAGTTTCTGGACATTTTAATGTGCACAATAATATATGTGTGCTGAAGCCCCGCAGCGTGGGTAATCCATCACCATCTTAGCATATTATTGGAACTCTTAACAAGCTTCCTATTACTTTGTTTTCACAGGATGCCAGCCTTGCAGTGCCGTTGTTCTCATCTGTTCTTGTTCCAATGATGCAAAACTTAGGACCAGTTTTATCACAGATCGCATCATCACCAACCATTCGTCTTGGGGTAAGTAGCTTAATTCACCAACTACCCAGCTTCTGTTCAACGTTCTTGTTAGATGACTTTCACATGTGACATTATGGATGTTTTTTCCTGGATAAACGGGTTGGATTGAGACTATTTTTGAGTCATCGGATGGATGGATGCCAAGAGTAGTAAAATTGCCTCTACTTAATTGTGTCATGTGCAATTGCTCAAACACAAACGATAAGAATTTCTAATCTAACTTGTATCCATGTCTACTCAACTGTCTCTTGAAAAAATGCTAATTGAGGAAGAGCATCCTTCATTTTCACATACTTGAAGGTTTTGTTCATTCTTTTGTGCCTTTGGTTGACCTTCACTTTTTTTGTTGGATGCTGTAGTTCAAACACTAGGTCACCCTGGTAGTTGTGTTAGTCACTTTTTCATAAACTTTCACATGAAACTGAATAAGAGATACCTTCTTTTACTCCACTCATGTTCTATATCTACAGGCGGAGATGACTATGAAGCAAATAGAGAACCTTAGCCCCTCAATCATGAAGCAAGTTTTTCCACTGGTTGAGCAACTGACTCCTCTATACACGGACTTGATTAATGGAAAAGAAAATTTCACTCCAAGACCAGAAGAAACTCAAAGACTGGTATGGAAAATTTTGAGATCTTAATGCTCATAAACTATAGCTACATATTAAACTAGGTACATATCATGAACATCTTTAGGTCACTTTATTGCTACTTTTTGGTGTAACTTGTGTAGTGTTTATTTGTATGACCAATTCAATGACTACTATGCAAATGTAGAGCAGATACATGTAGGGATGCAATGGGGTGGGGCGGGCTTGTCCTTTTGGGGGCAGGTATGGGGTGGGGCGGGTTGCAGGTTTCACAAATCAGTTTCTTAACAAAATCCCTACCCAACACCCACTCACCCCGCCCCCAACCCAGTTCTTAAAAGTAGCAATTATGTCGTAGGAAATGGGATTATAGAGTAGCTTACACAAAATATATATCTTCATTGTCCATAATTATGTAACTTTTCTTATCTAATATGTACACTACAGATAAGGTCCTACTACGGGATTTCGAGGAATCTCTTAGTTAAGTTCAAAGATGATACAATCGATGAAACTTCAACACTAGCTCAGGTGCTCAGCTCAGGTTCCGCCATCAGCTCAATGCTGGATATGTCTATCCGCACTCTTCCTGGAGACCATGCGCTTCCTCTACAGCAGGTTCACCCTAAACTACGAAACTCAGTGAAATGGAAGTCCATCTCATCTAGTTTCAATAATTTATGTGATGTACTTTCCTTTTTAGTTTGCCCAAAAAGAATGATATAACTTCTCATTTACCTTTAATGAGACGAGTTTTATAGCTACATAAATTGGGACGAGACGGGACGGAGGGACTCTGCTGGCACATTCATGCATTTTTCAGAGGTTGAAACAATGTCCACCATATCTTACCTTTCTTTCAACTTTCAGGCTCTACCAAATGCTCCTCCAGGAATGACGGACGCTGTTAACAGGAGCAGCGAGCTATTGGCGAACTTGACAGCAGGAACGCCATGGGAAAACGTCACGAAGGAAGTCGGCAATACGCTCGGTAATGTAGACTCTATAATTCTTAATTCTGGGAATTCAAAGGACTTGGATATGCTTGTGGAGACAATAACATCATGGATGTACTCTAACACTGGCCCAAAACTTTTACAGTGATATATGCTAAAAAAAATATATGTATATGAACCCTACTGAATGGTTCTGTAATTTGTAATGATTGTATATACTTGATTGACATTTAGTACTCATGTATAATAATGTGACTAACTTTTTGAATGTTTTGGTATAAAAAGGTCAATTATTTGTAACTGGTAAGTGGTAATGTCAATTGTCAAGTTTTAAAATGTGTACAAATTGGAGCTACTGTTTTCTTAAAAATATTTCACATTTTCTATGATTATCTCAATTTCAGATATTTGGGAAATCCTTCTTAATAGACGAAATTTTCTATTATGTCAATGTCAATTGAATCAATGTTATTAGTTGAAAATTTAAACTTTTTGGTATTTTCTGTTTCTTAGAATTGATATGATAGGTCAATCATTTGTTTCATTGGTTCCAACTGTAGTAGCCGGGTGAAAAGTGAACACTTTGCAGAGGAACTAAGTAGCTCTCACCTAAAAGGAGAGGAATGAAGCTTCGTGTTTGTTTTTCTTTCAAACCCCAATCTGCTCTCACTCACCGCTACTAACTACTAACGGAGTCTCGGGTTGATTTCCCTTCCTTTAGGTAAAAGAATATATGCTTATCTTGAAGAAGAAAAGGATATCACATACCCTTCAACAATTTGAACAAAAGAAAACCTTCTCTCATATGTAAAGGTAAAAATCAATCATAAAGAGCTCAAAAATGAAGATCTATCATCATGTTCAATATTCGTTTTACTTCACATTCTGCATATCATGCTTTTTATACAATTTGTTACTGAAAACTTTGCAAATAACATTGATTTGGCATCAATCACTTCATTTTTAAGTTTCCACTTTGAAGTGTACTTATCCACACTGGCACTAACAAAGGAATCAACAACTTAAAGACTGAAACATCTCATAGATCATAACAGGTAAAACAAACGTAACATCTATCAAGTACTTCAAAGTAATTGATGGGAATATTGTAGGTAGAACATAGAGCTAATATATAGCAAAATTCAAAATCCATAAGTGAATCGAAACCCAATTTAATTGAAAAACATAACAAAACCAGACATGGTAAACTAAAAATCCTTTGTTCTTTAAAAGATCAAAAAAGGAAAAGCCAGGATACACCAAAACTGACTTTGTTACCCATATAAACTTTTTTAACTTCCCACTCTAAAAGCAAATAATTGCCTGTTACTTCTCTAATCTCCCTTTCTCCTGAAAGAACAACCCTCGGTGAGTCTAGCACGCCCACCAGTTGGCTGGCACAAGACCGTCTGACAGTTCCCGCACACCACCACAGTTTGCGAGTGGCTGAACACCGTTGTTCTGCACATATAGAGAGAGAATAAGACTTAGGGTGAACATATCATTGTATGACAAGAGAGATGTTATTGCAGGTGAGGTTGAAACTGAACCAAGATGAGGATTGGATATCCCACCATCCTTCCGAAAACATTCGGTTAGTGTGCATAAAATTCTACTTTTTACTATGGACATGAAAATTGTTTCCATTTATTCAAAAAGTACATAAAAACTTGTTAGGTTTATATACATTAGAATGACTTTTCTGTTAAATTTTTAGGATGAGTTCCCCAAACTACATAAAACTAGCTGGCCTGTTTTTTCAGCCAAAAGAAGTAGGGAGCTTATAACAAAGTGAAATGTATCCCAAACACAAGTTAAACATTACTCAACTTAAAAGCTATATTTTTTTCCAAACTCTAATGTTCGATTACCATTTTTACATTCAAATACTACTTTTTTATTTCAAATTTCACTAAAGATATCAACTTCATTTTTTCAAATAACATTTTTCAACTTCAATTACTATTACATAAGCATCACTAAATTCATCAACTTAACTTCTCCATAACCATTTTACAACTTCAATCACTATTTTCTTTTCCCAAATGTCACTAAATTCATATCGAAAGCACCAACTAAGATAAATGAACAAAAAAAAATGAACTTACATGTTAAAGCAACCCTGGCACTTCACATCCTAGAAGACCAAAAAACAAATAAATCACAGATTAATTCCAAGAATAATTAATTCAAACCACAAATACATTGACAAACCGTTTCCTTTACCATGAAGAAAGAGTTAGGAGATTGAACCAAACGCTTAAGCTTGTGCTTTCTCTTCTCATGCTCAGCTGGTGGGTTCAACAAGTCGACATCGTTTGGAAGAACCTTGAAATCAGATTTTTGCGTTAACACAAAAAACATTAGAACACAATCCAAATCTCCATATAGCTAAAAGCTCACCATTCCACTCCAATTCGTAGCAAATTAGGTCAACACAGAGTACATTAGAACAAGTTCCAATTCACCATAGCTAAAAACTCACTATTTTTGGTCCAACTTATAACAAATAACATTAAGAACAGCATTTGAATATCCATAACTAAAATCTCACCAGTTTGCTTAAATTTTGAGCAAATTATGTTAATACAAAAACCATCAGAACAAAATCCAGAACTCCATAGCTAAAAGCTCACCATTTTCACTCCAATTCGTAGCAAATTAGATCAATACAGAGTACATTAGAACAAGTTTCAATTCACCTTAGCTAAAAGCTCAGTATTTTTGCCCCAACTTATAACAAATAACATTAAGAACATAAAAACAAAATTTGAATAGCCATAACTTGATTGCTTAAATTTTGAACAGATTATGTTAATACAAAAAACATCAGAACAAAATCCAGAAGTCCATAGCTACAAGCTCACCATTTTCGCTCCAATTTGTAGCAAATTACGTTGATACAGAGAACACTAGAGCAAGCTTCAAGTCGCTATAGCTAAAAACTCGCTACTAAAACCTAACCAGCTTCGCTACAATTTTTTACAGATTACGTTAATACAAAGAACATTAGAACCAAAAAATCCAAATACGTAAAGCTAAATATTCACCATTTCCGGTCCAACTTATAACAGGTAACATTACGAACACTAGAACGAAATTCTAATCGCCATAACTAAGAACTCGTCATTTTCACTACAATTTTTTACCAGATTACGTCGAAACAGAACACATCAAAACAAAAATCAAATCGCCATGGCTGAAATCTAACCAATTGCGCTCCAATTTTAATACGAAGAGCATTAGAACGTAATTCGAATTGTTATAGCTATCAACTCACCATTTTCGCGAGGTAAACGGGAAATTCCGGCCGGCGGCGAGGGAGGAAGAGCGTCGGAGGCAGCTGAAATGAAGACGCTGGCAGAGATATTCTAGGGTTTTTTCTCGAAGAATATAAAGGGATTTAGGAATGTTGTGAGCCGTTGGATTTAGTAGAAGAGTTCTGATCTTGGCCGTCTATTTAAGGTCTTTTAGATTCAATAAAAATCCAAGGGTAGGATTGTCCATTCATAATTTTTTTCCTTTTTTGGTGTATAATTCTTAAATTTTATTAGAAATTTAAATTAAACACGAAAAATGAAGAATGACAAGTTTACTTAAAAAAGTTTCGATAATCTGACTTCTCTTATAAAAAAATATCATATGATAGCATTAACTCAATTACTATTATCGATAAGAATAATGAAACTTGATGAGAGATTTCTGTTTGTTTTCTATCCAACGTTTCCAAATTTTATACTTCTATCCTCTACTAATTCCTTTCGAACCATGCTAATTAGGGTGGTTCATAATTGAATTGAAATTGATAATGCAAATTTGGTAAGAAGTTGTTGATTTATCGACAATGGGTTATTAGTTTAGTCATTTTGATAAACGATTTTGATTTTTTATAGCTGATGAAGTTTTTTCTTAATAGGTTAATCGATAATCCGATAGTGAATTAAATTATATCATCTAGTGTATAAAATTCTTGACTTAAAATTCAGTTTCATACTTTTATTTTTTACTGTCCCAAATTTCCGATTATTATATGATGCAAGTGTGTTGCTTTTAAGCAAGACGCAATCTGTCAACTCATGTGCATGGTTTATTTGGTTCACCTGATTTATAAGTGATTTTCAATAAATAAAAAATTGTATCAAATCTTATCAATTAAGCCGATAACGATTAATAACTGATAATCCAATAATCGATAAGTCAATACCTTAAAGTTCTATAAAAGTTTAGTATGTCTACAAATCAATAACCGAAAAGTCAAATCGATTAACTTCAAAATCGAACCAAAATCACCCGATACACAGCCTTAACGCTAATTATAGTCTTATTAAATATTTACTTCAAATAAAAATGCATCATTTCCTAACTCATTAGAAGGAAATTTGTGAAATATAAACCGAGAGAAAGAAGTATTCATCAAAACAATACAACACGTCGCAAAATAATACTCATTGTTCATCAATTAAATTCAGTTGTATGTATCATCAACTTTTAATCTATGAGCATGCTAATATTATAATCAAATCAATAAGATAGTTATAATTAATTTTTGATTTATCAATTTTAATTTAACAGATAAAAAATGCTCATACAATTATATTACATAACGTTCACAAAATTAGCAAACAATAAAACTTTGCAAAGTCTTGCTATAAATAAATAAAAGCTTTGCTCTTTTTTCACCCAAAAAAAAAAGAAAAAATAACAAGTCTAATTTGAATTACATATTACCGAAAGTAATACTAAAACTTAAAACATATGATTCATAAAATAATAAAATCACTATAATTACGTAATCATACAAAGAATACTAATTTAAATTTGAACTTATTGAATTATCATTTTAACCATTTAACCAAAAATAAAAAAAACTAACTCAATAAAAACAAATTCGAAAAAATATTTTTTTTCAAGAAGCAAATGCTTATTTTAAACAAAATACCAAGTGACATGAATTTTGTAAAAGAAACTAAATTGGAGCACTTTGGGAATTTTGAAAAAAGCACTAATTATTGCTCTATTGTTGACAAAATTGAATTATTTAAACACAATGATATTCTCCAAAGAGCACTTGTAATAAAATACATTTTCTAAAATGAATTTTTTTTTTAGAAATTCAATGTATATATCTCGTTTATAAAAATAAATGGTGAAATTAATGCTCATTCGAATGATAAGCATTCCTCACTCATAAAACGTTTATAAAAATAAATGGTGAAATTAATGCTCATTCGAATGATAAGCATTCCTCACTCATAAAACATAATATCTACGACTTGAAATGACGTATTTCCTAACAAGTAAATAACAAACAAGGAGTTGGAAAATTGATGGGGAAAATACAGTGAGGCACAACAAAGATCTAATACATAGCATAAATTCAAAATCCAGAGTGAATTGAAACCCAATTTAATTGAAAAACATAACATAACAAGTCATTGTAAATCCAAAATCCTTTGTTCTAAAACAAAAACAGGATTACACCAAAACTTAATTTGTCACCCATATTAACTTTATCACTTCTGTTCTTCTCTAATCTCCCTTTCTCCTGAAAGAACAACCCTCGGTGAGTCTAGCACGCCCACCAGTTGGCTGGCACAAGACCGTCTGGCAGTTACCGCAAACCACAACAGTCTGCGAGTGGCTGAACACCGTTGTTCTGCACACATATAGAGAGAAAGAGACTGAGAAGCGATCCTAGTTATATTTGTACGACAGAAACTAATATGAAAGATGTTATTGAGGGTCAAATCGGAACTGAACCAAACTCAGGTCCTTACCTCAAAGATTCAGTTCGTGTTCATATACTTTCTACTTTCCGTAGGCGACTACTATCTTGGCTTAACAGAAGAATTCATATATAATCTCTTCAGACGTCAACTAACTGGTTCATCAAACACTACCTAACTCAGGTCCTTCCTCAAAGATTCAGGTCGTGTTCATATACTTTCTACTTTCCGTAAGCAACTATCTTGGTTAATTATATAATCTCTCTACAGACGTCAACTAACTGGTTCATCAAACACTACCAACTCTGTTTGGAGAAGTTCGTTTCCTTTTATACAAAAAGCATTTTAATTATTCTTTGGTTGTATAAATTAGAATGATTTTTCGGATAAATTTCAAGGATGAGTTCTCCTAACTTGTTTTCCAGCTTCAAATACTACTTATTATGGGATATTAATGAATTCATCAACTTTACTTATCATCAACCATTCTTCAACTCTACTTTTTTCCAAGCTTTAATCACCAAATACTATATTTCAACTTCAAATATACTTCTTTTTTCTAAATTCTAAAATATCACTAAATTGATCAACTTTACTTTCCATTAACCATATCTTAACTTCAACTATACTACTTTTTCTAAGTTTGAAAATATTACCAAGTTGATCAACTTCAATTTTCAAATATCATTCTTCAATCTCAAACACTACAACGTTCCAAATATCACTAAATTCATCGACTTTACTTCTCCATTAACCATATCTCAACTTCAAATATTCTACTTTTTCTAAGTTCTAAAATATCACTAAGTTGATCAACTTTAATTTTCAAATACTACCATTTTTCAATCTCAAATACTACTACGTTCCAAATATCACTAAATTCATCAACTTTACTTCTCCATTAACCATATCTCAACTTCAAATATCAGTACTTGGTTCTAAATATCACTAAATTCAAGTCAAAAGCACCAAACTAAGATAAATGAACAAAAAGAAAAACTTACATGTTGAAGCAACCCTGGCACTTCACATCCTAAACAACACAGCAAAACAAATCACAGATTAGTTTCAAAAACTATATACATAAATTTAAACCACAAATACATGAATTCAAAAGAATATACAAATACATTGACAAACTTTTTCCTTTACCATGAAGAAAGAGTTAGGAGATTGAACCAAACGCTTGAGCTTGTGCTTTCTCTTCTCATGCTCAGCTGGTGGGTTCAACAAGTCAACATCATTTGGAAGAACCTTACAAATCCAATTTTTAAACACATTAATACATATAACATTAAACAAAATTCAAATCTCCATAGCTAAAAAATCTCCAGTTTTTCACATATAACGTTATAACAAAACACATTAGAACAAAATCCAAATCTCTACAGCTAAAAAATCCACTATTTCAGCTCGAACTTTAACAGATTACATTTATACAGAACATAAGAACAAGTTCCAAATCGCCATAGCTAAAAGCTCACTGATTTTGCTCTAACTTTTAACAGATTGCGTTAATAGAATAAGAACAAAACTCGAATCGCCATAACTAAAAACTCGCCATTTTTTCGCCAATTTTTAACAGTTACTAAATTAATACCAAAAAAAAAAACATTTGAACGGAATTCGAATCTCCATAGCTAAAAACTCACCATTTTCGCGAGGTTAACAGGAAATTCCGGCCGGCAGCGAGGGAGGAAGAGCGTCGGAGGCAGCTGAGATGAAGACGCTGGAAGCGGTATGGTTTTTCTAGGGTTTTTTCGCGAAGTTTATAAAGGGAATTAGGAGTGTTATGAACCGTTGGATTTAGTAGAAGTATTTCAATCTTGGCCGTTCATTAAGGTCTATGAGATTCAGTAGGGATCCGAGGGTAGGATTGTCCATTCACAAAATTCTTCCCTTTAATGTTTATCTACTTTCTTTTGTTATTTTTTTTTATTAACTCAAGAATAATTTATAAAAAAAAAAATCAAAAAATTCTAGGGAAAAAAAAATTGATTTAAATTTATATTTGTTTAATTGTTTTTAAAATTTTTACATTAGATGTAGATTAGATTAGAAAAATCAAGTGCAACAAATTCAACTAAAAATATTTGATAAAAGAAAATTATCTTTGAACTTCTCTTATAAGATATCGTATTAACTTAAATATTGTTAGAGAAAGAATAATTAAACTTGAAAACGCATTAGAAGGATGGGTAGGATTTTGTATTGATCCGTTCGGTTTTGAAGTTTATCGATTTGATTTATCAGTTAGCGATTTGTAGAGATGTTAAATTGCTATCGAATCATTAAGATATTGACTTATCGGTTATTGAATGTTATGGGTTCAACCGTTAAGATTTGACACAAAAAAACATTAAAAATCACTTAGAAATAAGATGACAAGTCAAATAAACCATGCACATGAGTTCACAAGTTACACCTTGCTCAAAAGCAAAGATTTTTACACTATAGAATAACCAAGTGTTGAGAAAATCAAAAAGTAAAGTAGAAAACTGAACTCCAAGTCAAAGACTTTATATACAAAATAATATAATTATAATTATTTAATTTACTATTGAGTTATCGATTAATTTGTTTAGGAAAAAACTCAAATTGTTAAGAACTTAAACTAATAACCTGATACTATAAATTAATAACTTTTTTTCTGTTTGATTTTGAACATCCTAAGTCCTAAGAGAGGCAACACTTGATGAGAGTTTTCCCTTTGTTTTCTATTAACACTAGATAATATAATCACGATTCGCGCAATAATTCATACTTCATTAAAATTATGAGTATCATTTTTTAATATCTAAATACTATTTTTTGGTATTGTCACATATATTAAGAGCATGAAAAATTGTAAAATTCTTACTTTTTAACTTATATATATTTTCAATTATAACATTTATTCTTTGATATAATTAACTTGTTAATATTGAATGACTTTTTATAGATTAGTTAGTTATCACTTTTTATTGTTTGGTTATATTGTTTGTGAACTTTTTTGGTCTAACTAAATAAGACTTAATATGAATAAAATATTAAAAATATAATCAAATATATGTCAAATAAAAAAAGTATTTTTTAACTTACTAAAAAATTATATAATATAAATTTAGATAAAATAAAATATTTATCAAAACAACACAACATGATATGTTGTTAAATAATATTGAGTATCGATCACTTCGTTTCATTTTATTTATTATGAACTTTCAGTTTATGCATGCTACTTCCATAATTAAATTAATAAGAGTATTAATATTTAATTTTTAATTAACTGATATTTGATTTAATCGATATTAATATTATAATATTTGCGTGACATTCACGAAATTAAAGAAAAAAGTAGCAAAAAGAGAACATGATATTTTGTTTTACATTGATCACTTTTGTTTTAGATGAAATTATTTAAATTCATATTAATTACATTTATAATAAACTGCAGAAACAACATCAATAGTTTTTCTTTGTCATAAACAAATCTAAAATTGAAAATAATATAATAATAATAATAATAATAATAATTTATCAAAAAACAGAGAAGATATTACAATAAAGAGACAACGAATCTAGTTTGTATGACTTATTACCGAAAGTAATACTACTTTCAAAAAATATAATGTGTAAATTATTCAAGAAACTATTACATATTTACAAATAAAAATTTAATTTAAATTTAATCTTATTAAATTATCAATTTAACTATTAACCAATACCATAAAATAAAAAGCCAATCTAATAAAAGTTTCTTTAATATTTTATGGATTATATATTTTAAGTATTAGTGTTACTTTCGTTAATAGGCAACAAAAAGATCTAAAATCTCTAAATTATATAAAATAGACCATTTATATTTTTCATTATATTTTTGAATAAAAAATACATATATTGTTATGTTAAGAGATTATAAATACCTTCAAGAGTTAACTAGTTAAATTTTTAGTGACGTGACAAGTCATATGAGACTAATCCTTTTATCCAAGTGTTGTCAACTTGGATTCACTACAAAAGAATTAGACCGTTAGCTGCTGTCAAAATTGCCACAAAATTCTAAAATATTGCCACTTAAGGTTATGAATGATTTTAAGTGGCAATTAAGGCTGCAACTACCATTCTCTGGTATAATATATTTTTTCATCAAAAAAATATTTTTCATTTGCAACCTAATTTTCTAAATAAATAACATGCACTATCAATATTGAAACATCCAATATTATCACAAAAATCATCAAAAAACATCTTCAATTCAAATCTTCTACTACATCAATGCATCATTGTACATTTTATCTCTTTACATACGATATGAAAATAACACATATAATATCTTCAAACTCCCTCTTGATCGATATCATTATGTAATTTTTAAAAAATAATGAAGAAAAAAAATATAAAATTAAAATTTAATGTTAAAAACCAGTTGAATCTTTTAGTTACGATATTATGGTCTTTTGTGGCGACTTTGTGTCACCACTATATGTCTAGTTGACAATATTGAAATATTAGTCTCACGTGACTTGTCAAGTCACTAAAAATTTGAGGTTAACTCTTGAGGATATTTCTGATCTAAGATAACGGCGGAGCATTTTAGATACCAAAATATAATAAAGCATATAAATAATTTATTTCGTATAGTTTACGAACAATTTTGATCATTTTCGATTTATTATATTTAAAAGGCTATTAGTTTATTTTTTCCCATACTTACAACCATCCAAAGAGAGTGTCACTTAAAAACTACACATTTTTCCCCTTCTTTGAGCCTTTATCTTCTCCACAGAGAGCAAATTTACAACCGCCATCGCAAAATTTCGAGGAAATTTCAGGTCGAGTATGAAGAAGAGTACGGTGTCGCCGACGACTGTACTATTCGTTGTTGCCGCAATACTAATTTCTTACTACTCCGATGTCTCGTCGGCAAAATCAGATTCAGACCCAACGCCGGCCCCATGGCCTCATCAATTCCACTCGATACTGTTCGTCAATTTCAGCGGATCTCTAAGCCTAATCGATCTCTGGTACGATTGGACCAATGGCCGCAATTTCAACATCATACAAGACCAGCTAGGTAAGTCGGGGCGGAGACGGATTTAGAATTTTAAGTTTTATCGTTACAATTTTTTAGGGCTTGTTTGGGTTGAAGAAAAGTTAGGTTGGTATTTTTATCATTTTATCTCGGAATAATTAATCTCGATATTACTATTCATTTTTTTTGTATTCTCTCTGTCCGATATTATTTGTCATATTTCTATTTTTAGAGTCAAATTATAAAATCTTTGACTAACATTTTAAGATGTATTTTTCTGCAAAAAAATTTGCAATTTATAGTATTTTTCATATAGTTTTAGAATATATAATTTTTTTGTTTAAAATATCGAATTAATGAGATCTAATTTAACTTTAAAAATTAGTCAAATTGACTTTCGAAAAGCGTAACATGACAAATAATTTCGGACGGAGGAAATATTAATTACTAATATTTTTATAACTTATCTCGTAATTAATCATTAAGAAAAAGGATAAGACATTATTACATTTTTTGTTTCGTGACTATTTATGCTTGTTCATCATACCAAACGAGCCTAAGTATTTAAATTTATGTGATATAATTTGATTTAGATATAAAATTTAAGGAAAAAAACATATTTTGGAAAATTTGTAGTCTAAAATATTTTTTGATAATTTATGTGATTGTAAATTATTTTATTAAAATTGTTAGAAAAAATTAATTATTTTATTAAGAGTAAAAGTAATTTTGAAGTTAAATTGTTTTCACTTATAGAAATTTGACATTTTTCAAGGGACGGACTAAAAAAAAAATTTGTGTCACATAAATTGATATAGACAAAGTAGTATTGAACGTGTTACATCTTTATATTTATTATCATATAAAATATATTTATTATTATAGTGGAATTTAATGTATGTATTTATATGTTTGCGCCAATAGTACTGGGTTTAGATGAATCTGATATGAAAGACTACGTCTCATTTGTCTATGGATTTGACATAATTCAATAGCTTAAAGTTAAATTTTATGTCTATGTCTCTCTCCATCTCGTTACTTTTTGCTTATCGAGAGTCAATATTGAACCTTCGAAGATCATTATGATATCTTAATTAAAATCTGGATATTCAGTAGCTACATAGAAAGTATTATAAGTTGTAATATTTCTATATATCACATATATTGGTACAAAGAGAGTATTATGTATGGATAATTTGTCAAGATGCTTTTATAGGATCCTCGAAATTAATTCAAAATTCTAGCTTCGCTTTTGTAGGTGAGCTTCTCTATGATCTCGAATGGAACAATGGCACTGTGTTCCGCTACACTCTAGACGATGGTAAGAAGAAATGCAGTTCAGCGCTGGTTGATGTTGGTATTCTTCGACCAAATTGGCTTGACGGAGCTACTTATCTTGGTCAACAGTTCATCGATGGATTTCACTGTAATGTATGGCAGAAGGTGGATTTCATTTGGTATTATGAAGACATCGTCACAAAGAGACCCGTCCATTGGGTTTTCTATACTGGTACTCTTCATCCCCTCCACCCCTCTTTGTTTAATCTTCCATTTTATGACGTTTGGACATGAATCGTTTGATATTTGAAAAGAATGTAGTATGAAGCTAAGTTGAAAAAGGGCATTTGAGGTTGTATTAGAAGAACACAATCGACGTTTCATAAGTGAAAACTTGAAGAACTCCTAAAAACTATTTTTCAACTTTGATTTCCATATTTCATGTTTGAAGTTGAAATAATGAACAAATTTGATAAACGCTAAATTGAAATAATCGCCAAATAAAGGAGGTGTAGTTGCATCCTTGCTACTCTCTCCGTTTTGGGAAGAGGCTTTGTTGGTGTAGTTACTTGTTTGCTACTCTCTCCGTTCCATTTTGGGCCTTGATTTGGCACAAAGTTTAAGAAAGTGAAGGAGATATTTAAATCTTGTAGTGTTAAACTAAAGACGTGAAAAATATATTAAAATAGCATTTGAATTTATGGTCTTAAGCATGACGTGGGAGATTGAAATTAAAGAGTTACTGCCGATAGAAAGTGGCATACGTTGTGAAACAAACTAAAAAGTAAGAGACATGAATTGAAATAGAGGAATGTTATTTCTTATGAAGCCTTTGGAAGGAGAGGTGTTTGAAGCTTTTCTATCGAGTTATCATGAAGTTCAGCATGTTCAGGGGCTCGAGTAAACGTTAAGACTCATTAAGTTGTTTGTGGTCATCGACAAGTTCAATCACATTACTTGAAAATTCAAGCTTTTCATGATTCTTAGTTCTTCTATTTCCTCCTACTATGCAGTCATTGTTCTATTAGGCTAGATGTATGCAGCTCCTGTTACTGCTTTCACTGAAGTAGACGCTTCCCTTAAAGTAGTCCGTCAACTGAAACTTGTCTTGTTGTGATATTGTTACATTCTTTTCATCCTATCAAGAAGAGACGATAACTGTCCAATTCTTCCCCATCCCCACCAACAAATTAAGGAACGACGAAAGCTGGGGGATAACTTGTTAAATTGCTTGGAATCAAACATTAACTTGCTCCTTTCTTATTGACATACATATTAAAGTAGAACCTCTCTATAATGACGTCATTTGTTTGGATACTGTTTGGCTGCTACAGTGAAATGATGTTATAGTGAACACATAATATAACATAAGATGAAAATTTGTTTTAGCACATCAACATAAAAGGTATTATTATATCCCTTAATTTGTTTGTGCAGCGTATGAGTTCGGTAGTCTTCTCTATCTCTGCTTTAGTTGTTCCTAAGTATCAAAAGTGGCTAAAGTTTAGCTGGTGAATTTGCTATAACTTGTAGTTGGGATTTAGCTGAAAAGCTACTGGGGGCCATTGCTCACAGCTACTGTACAAACGATATTCCTTTTTGTTATTCGAAATGATAACATATTTTTGCACATATATATAGACATCAGCCTTGTTACATCAACCTTGTTCTTGTTACGAGAAGTAAGAACACGAGTTCATGAAATGTTTCTTGTATCTTAACTCAATCAGCTCTAGTATTCGTAACCAAATCCCATAAAGTCATAGCTTCATTCAGCTATAAATGAACTAACAGACCAACGGCATGGATTATTCACTAGGCGTAACCAGACACAATAAGATCTATCTGCATTTGATGGAATTCCTTATTAAAGGCCAATTTGAGTTGAATAAATCTGATCTTTTTACGCTAAACGTAAGATCTAGTCTATGTACATCCTGACATATAAATTTCAACTAGCTTTCTGAAGTTCTTCGTGTATGTACAGCTACCTAACGTGTTCTGGATAGCTGAGTCCTTTTCGATTGATCTCATTGTTTCTATACTCTTTATAGATAATGCTCGTGTTATAGGATTAACAAGTTTAATGTTGCAGGAAGGTCTATTCACGTAATGACTTTCGAAGTGGGAGCAGTTCTCGAGGACATAAAATGGCAAGCCCCTGTATATTGTTTCGACAAAAAACAGGTTCAAGATCACCCTGCATCAGACAACGATATTCTGGAAATTGGCTCGAAAGGTACTTTAAGAGAGTTCATATAGCCGCGCAATTTACGTAAATAGCTCAGCTAGATGTTCTTAGTAATGTAAAAGTATTTGCCTTGTTTTGCTGCCTCTGCATCAGTTTCATCTCCTTATGTATTGAAAAACAGTTGATGCCATCAGTGTTGTGTATTGCAATAACCTATGTTGCTCGAACTGTTCATAAATGGTGATGGGGTATGTCGGATCCTCCAAAAGTAGTACAGTTTTAGAGGATCTTGCATATATGTGACAACATTTTTGGAAAGTTCGAGCAACATAGATAATAACCAGTCATGTATTCGGCGGGAAATAAAGTAAAGGGACAGTTGAAAGAGATTAAAAGAAGTTGCAAGTACAAATATTTTTGATATCCACCCGGGGGTTCACTCGAACCCCCTCGACAAAAAAAGACACGATATATATGGTAAATTTTCTGTATTTCTGTAAATGTATATATTTTGAAATCCCTCAATAACAAATAGAAATAGATGGCTTAGTAGTAAGACCCTTGAATATCAAGCATTTTTTAGCTTTATTTTTTATTTTAAAAACGTGCTAAAAGTGTGGTTTTAGACCCAAAAAAATTCAAGGAACCCATTTCGAAAAACTTATTTACACGTTTATACTTTTATTTTTCGAACCCGTGAACGAAAATCCTGAGTGCACCATTGGTACCACCCATTTGGTTTTAACAGAGGTGTGTTCAGAATTTAAACAAAATGGGTGCACAATTACGAAAAAATACATCTTATATATAAATTTGATTAGTTTGATTTGACTTTTAGGTTGTTAATATGAACCATTAAATTATAAAAATTATAGGTCCAAAATATAATACTACTAGTTTTAAATTTTAATATACACATTTGATTTAATCATATAAAATTTGTACAATCCTAAATTTGTAAAGAATTTTCAATATTACACACTTGTAAATTATGAAAGATTAAAGATAAAATAACAAAATATTAGTTGAAGCGCCAAAAGTATGATCGATAACCATTTAGAGAGCTGTTACTCAAAAAGACAAGATAGATATAAAATTTAGATTTTTATCCTCACTTGGAGAAGTGTACCAATCATCATCGAATTATTATATGATACATTGAACGTGAGTTCATACATATATATATTTAAATACTTTAAAAAAAATAACACTGTTATATATGCTCTAGACAGATGTATGGATTTACGGGAATCCACGACACTCTCTCTAAATATGCCTTTCGGTTTTAATGTCTAATAAATGATGCGTTCGAATCACCATTCTATTTATGTTAAAAAGTTTTTTTAATTTTATTAGCGTGCAATCAAATGTAAATTTAAAATTGTAAAAATAATGAATCAAACCGAGTAAATTTAAACTATAATTATCACAATCTTCACAAGTATGTGAAGATCTTTGTGTGACTATGGAGTGAGTCTAAATTGATCTTCAATAGAATTTTGTAAGTAAAGTCCGAAGAAGATTGAATGTACGTAAACGTTGTTCTTACCAATAAAGAAAGAAAAAAAAATCACATTGAGTACTTTGTAATTCTTGAAGGTAAAGAAATCTTCTCCTATGCTATTATTTTTTTATTTAATATTTGATATTTATATTAAAATTTGACTATTTTAAATTTTCACCGCAGAACACATGTCATTATGTTTTCAATTATTATTTTTTCTGTATTATTGTGTAATATAGTGCCTAATTAATTTTGATCTGACATTTCAAATCTTTAATGATTTATGATTCCTTTCTCACTCAGAACCAAACTAAATATTTCCTTCAGCCTACCAGTTTTTATAATATCTCATGATATTATTTTAATAAATATAATATTTAAATATCGTATCGTTTTATATTATTACATAAAATCCTATATACATTAATTATTGAAATAACAAATTTATTAGAAAAGTAAGATAAAAAGTAGAATTATTATGAAAAGATAGAGTAAAAGATAAACATAACTATTATCGTAAATAATAAGTAAAGATAAAATGAAAAGACTTAACAAACAACAAATATTTGATAAAAGAAAAAAGTAAAGAATTTTTTTTAAAGAAAATATTAAAGTAACGACAGAATCACACTAAATAAGTCGTTATGTAAAATGAAATTTTCCTTCGTTACTTAACGATGAACTTAAACGATACTATCTAATATAATTTAATTAATAGTCAAAACAAATATTGGACTTAAACTAATAATACAATACAAATAACAACCATCCAGGCAAAGAATTAGTTAAGATTTGACAATAAATTTTGAATCATATTTTTAAAAATTATATCCATGTATTTATTTAGCCATTAAATTTAATTAGATGTTAAAATTTTGATTTTCAATTTACACTCTCACTCAAAAACTATATTTTTCCAAGTTCAAATACAATTTTAATATTCAAAAGTATTATTTTAACTATGTATAAATTATTTTCTTTTTTAGTTATTTCAAAAAGAATGAAACATTTTTATATTTAGTAACAATTTAATTTTAAAATATTCATTTCACTCTTAATAAAATTATTTACAATCACACAAATATTTATGACTTATTTTAGATTAAAAGTTACAAAAAAATTTTCTTTCTTAAATGTCGTGTCAAGTCTAACCAACTCATATAAATTAACACGGAGAAAATATTTATTAAGAAACGTGAAAATCTGAGAGTGAATAGATAAGGAGAAATTACATAAATCATACTAGTTTAAGAGTTAATTACTTAATTCTCTAATTTACTATATTACGTATCGTCCAAGATTCTGATACCTCCAGATACATAATGTCAAATTTAAATATGTTTTTTTTTCTAGATATATTATATCCAAATAAATTCACATGTATATGAAATGCATAACAAATTTCGCTTGTCTCGAACGGAGAAAAAAGTAAAAATTAAAATATTTTTTTGGAACCCTGAAATAACCCCACAACCGCTACAAGCTCCGCGACAACCTCTGCCCTTCGGATGAGCAATTTGTGCGCACTGAATAACCCTCGATCCCAGTGTGTTAACCACACTAGGCAAATCATATGCGACAGACTCGACTCAAAAGACATTGAGGGGAATTGATCTCGAATCATCTGTATAAATAACCACTCTCCGAACCAATTGAGTCATCCCGAAGGACAAAAATATATATATATTATAAAGTCATAGTTGTAGGGTTTTCCCTAGAAATTATCGACCACATAAAGTTTGTCATTTACCAAAACTCCAAATATTTTGTTATGGCGTTCTAAAGGAATTGGCCCATGGTTTTCATTTTTTTCTCACGTGATCATCATTTTTTAACTCTAGTTTACTACTAGTATACCACTTTGATTTTATAAAAAAAAATAAAAAAATATTACGTGGTAGGTAATGATAGAAAAGATTCATTATAATAAAGAAAATTGTTTTCAAATCCAATCTACATTTATGAGAATCGAAGAATGATTCATGTGTGATTTTTTAATAACGGAATTCAAAATTTTTATTTAGGGATTTGAAAAATAAATTAACGGTGTTAAAATTGATCCATGTGTGTATTTCTAATAATTTGTTTAGTACCTAATAATAAGTATTGTTATGACGAATAAAAATGTCTTTCTAATTTTTTAGAAGTTTCTCACGAGTCAAGTCAGATTTGAAATGGATTATATACGCGGATTAAAATGAACACAATTAATAAAATAAGTGGTTGTCAACCTGCTATGAAACTAAATAAGATTGGACGATTTATGATTTTATCGGTTGATTTTGACATTTCTATCGTAATTTATTAAGTCAACTTTTAATCTTGTAATCAAAGAATTATAAATCTATAAGTAATTTTTTTTTACCTTATATACCGTGTAATATTAACTGAAGTGATTCAGATAAGTACCTTGACAACATTCTAGATCCATCCTAACATTTTCTTACCTTTGAGAATAAGAGTAAAGATAAATATACACATCATATTTTTCAAATTTCATCTGTAAAATTACACCAAATTATATACGCTTCATCATTTTCAAATTTTTATTTTGTAAAATTGCACGAATTTATTATTATTATTTGCAAAAAAGATAATCATGTATTTGGAAGGGCATGATTTCAAGTGACCAACTTGATCAGATAATCAAACTACTTGCAATTTTTTACAGTTAATTTCATGTAATAAATGTGATTTTTTTATTTATAAGTTTATTTTAGAAATATTATATTTTTAATGTTTAAAAATTATTTAGATTTTTTAAAATAAAATACATTCCATGTAATTATTCCTAGCTTGTTTTAGGTTATAAAAAAATCCTTAAAAAATACTCAATTAATTTACAAGAAATTAATGAATTGAATAGCAACTTTTTTATATTTGAAAAAATAACTTGATATATCCCTAAATTTTAAAATTTAAAGTTAATATACCTCTTGATATGAAAGTAACTCGTATATAAACGACTCATAAATACCCTTATCATAACAAAAAGAGCTTACATATACCCTTTCATCTAACGGAGTGAAAAAAACTAGTTTTAGATTTACTTTTTGACTTCAATTCTTTTTCTATAAAATTCATGTAGCGGTAGATATATGATCCTTCTAATAATGTTCAAAGTATATTTTAATCTTTTTTCATGCAAGATTTTTTTTGACTTCTTTGATTATTATTATTCGAGTTTCTTATTTTTTTTCTTTCATTCTTTAGTGTAAAGAAAAATTTTAAAACTATTTTTTGCCGCTATATTATAACTTTAGTTTTTGTATTTGTAAAAATAAAATTAATAAACTGGACATCTATAATAAATTTTACAAGAAAATTAGTGAAACATAATTAAATTTGACCATCAAAATCATAAATTTAAATTACTCAAAAGAAAAAAAGTCAAAAAAAAAATATGTGCGAGGAGAATCAAATATATTCCATATGGATTATATTTTTTTCACTTTTGTTAAAGGAAAAATATTTATTAATTCATTTGTATAACAATAGAAGTATACATGATCAATTTTTATGACGAATGATATACCAGCTTTGAATGACAAAGTTCAACGTATATGAAACACTATTATATTCCCATTATTATTTTTTTAACAAACTGACGTACAAAATTCGGAGTTTCGTATACCAAACTTATATTTTCTACTTAAGACTAGTAAAAAAGTACGTCTATACAAAAGTCAGTGTAGGCTTGATGTAGGGGCGTATACGAGAGGGGGTCATCGAATTCAGGTGAATTCATATTTTTTGAAATTATATATAATAGTGTTATATTTTTTTGAAACTATTTAAATATAGATGAGAGATCTGCCTCAAAATATTATATAATAAATAATAATTGAGTATACCTTTCTAAGTGAAGTTAAAAGAATCTTATATCTATTTTGTTTTATTATTCTTTTTAAAATTGGATAATACATAGTAGTTTGTGTGTGTATATATATATATATATATATATATATATATATACCTTTAATCCTTCAAAATTTTCAAGTTTGTCACATTGGAAATTCCTATTTTTTTGCACTGTAATTATTCTAAAATAATTAAATTAAATGTGTATATTAAAACAATTGGTACTAGATGATATAACATACAA
This sequence comes from Solanum lycopersicum, assembly GCF_036512215.1. Lineage (NCBI taxonomy): Eukaryota > Viridiplantae > Streptophyta > Magnoliopsida > Solanales > Solanaceae > Solanum > Solanum lycopersicum. The sequence goes on from NC_090800.1 coordinate 2,544,595, forward strand.
TTAATGGTTCAGTCGATCTCAATATCTTCGATGCAAATATATATATATATATATATATATATATATATATACACACACACACATACACACTATTTGAATAGATAAAGATTAATTTTAAACCTATAATGTAAACGAGTTTTAGTAATAAGAACCTAGATATCAAACCAATCAAATTTATATCTCAGATCCATTATTTTTGTAACAGCGCACCAATTATCTTGAAATCTTGAATTATACTACTTCTCCAATGAGTTGATGCGACAAAATAATAATGTAGCTTCACGAAATGCTCATAAAATAGAAACATCAGTTACTAACATTCAAAAAAATTATATAATTGCAACGCAAATAAAAAAAACTATGGCGGTGTCAATTGAAAGCTAAATGACCATTGATAGTAAATTACTTATTTTAACGAATTATTGAGTTACCTAATAAATTAAATATTAAAAACCAATAATCTAGTTTTATAAAACCATTTAAATCCCATTAATCATTTCCTTTGTTTGATTTATTGATTGATTCGACTATTGCACACCCCTACCGGATATGAAATTTTAAAAATTAAAAATAAATATTTTTTTTTTTACCAAAGAATCCTATACTCAACACAAACTCTTGTGCATGTCAGACCAAAAATAAAAAATAAAAAAATAATAATAATAAAGAAACAGCTATGCAATATAGTTACCACTAGACTGGTGGACTGAATCTCTATATAGTTGAGCCAAAAAAAAGAGAGTGAAAGAAAAAGGAAAATCCTCAAAAAGCAAATGGGGTGCGCCTCCACTATGACTATCATTATTCTCTCTTGAAAAAAGAAATTTTCATTAATTTTTCTTTAATTCAGGTACCTCTCTTTCTCTTTTCTGTTTCTTGATTTGTTTTGAATCTCAGATCTTTATGTTAAAGTTTCAATCTTTTGAGAAATTGGAGTTTGTGTGTGTGTGGAAATGGTGGGAATTCGAACCCTCACTAATAAGCTCACTAATAAGGTGAAAGTTCGTATTGTTAATTAGCTGAGTTATTAAGATTCTTATTTAAAAGTTTTGATTTTTTCTTGAATTGCATGTTGTTTGTTTTAGTTATGGAGTTAAGTGATAATAAGATTCACCATTACTCTCTCTCTCTCTCTTTTTGGTTCTTAAATTTGTTTGGAATCTCAGATCTTTATGTTAAAGTTCCAATCTTTTGAGAAATTGGTGTATATTGGGGGGGGGGGGTTGGGGGAATGGAAAAGGGGGGGGGGGGGGAATAGAAGGTGGGAATTTGAACCCACACTAATAAGGTGAAAGTTTGTATTTGTTAATCAACTGAGTTATTAAGATTTTCATTTTAAAAGTTTCAATTTTTTTTTGTATTGCATGTTTTTTTTAGCTATGGAGTTAAGTGCTTGATATGTTTGGAATCTCAGATCTTTATGCTAAAGTTTCAATCTTTTGAGAAGTTGGTGTATGGGGGCTGGGGGGAATGGAAAAAAAGGGGGGGGGGGGATTAGAATGTGGGAATTCGAACCCTCAGTAATAAGGTGAAAGTTCGTATTGTTAATCAACTGAGTTATTAAGATTTTCATTTTAAAAGTTTCAATCTTTTCTTGTATTGCATGTTTTTTTAGCTGTGGAGTTAAGTGCTTGATATGTTTGGAATCTCAGATCTTTATGTTAAAGTTCCAATCTTTTGAAAAATTGGTGTATGGGGGGCTGGGGGAATGGAAAAGGAGAGGGGGGGGGGGGGGATTAGAAGGTGGGAATTCGAACTCTCACTAATAAGGTGAAAGTTCGTATTGTTAATCAACTGAGTTAGTAAGATTTTCATTTTAAAATTTTCAATCTTTTCTTGAATTGCATGTTTTTTTAGCTATGGAGTTAAGTGCTTGATCTGTTTGGAATCTCAGATCTTTATGTTAAAGTTTCAATCTTTTTAAGAATTGGTGTATGGGGGTGGGGGAATGGAAATGGGAAGGTGGAAATTCGAACCTTCACTAATAAGGTGAAAGTTCGTATTGTTAATCAACTGAGTTATTAAGATTCTTATTTTAAAAGTTTTAATCTTTTCTTAATTGCATGGTTTTTTTAGCTATGGAGTTAAGTGATAACAAGATTCACCATTACTCTCTCTCTTATTGTTTGGAATCTCAGATCTTTATGTTAAAGTTTCAATCTTTTTTAAAATTGGTGTATGGGGGTGGGGGTAATGGAAATGGGGAGGGGAATAGAAGGTGGGAATTCGAACTGTCACGAATAAGGTGAAAGTTCGTATCGTTAATCAACTGACTTATTAAGATTGCCATTTTAAAAGTTTTAATCTTTTCTTGAATTGCATGTTTTTTTTAAAAAAGCTATGGAGTTAAGGGATAACAAGATTCACCATTTTACTCTCTCTTTTTTTTTTCTCGATTTGTTTGGAATATCAGATCTTTATGTTAACATTTCAATGTCTTGATAAAAAGAATGTAGGGTTAGGGTTAGGGGTAGGGGTTGGGGTAGGGGAAGGGAATGAGATTACGAGGTGAAAGTTCATATAGTCAACAACTGAAATGTCAAGATTCCCATGTTAAAGTTTCAATCTTTTCTTAAATTGCAGGGATATTTTTCAGCTATGGAGTTAGGTGACAACAAGATTTTGAATGTGGGGTTGCTTTTAGTTGCAACCCTTTTGGTAGCAAAGCTCATATCTGCACTAATTATGCCCAGATCTAAGAAGCGTTTGCCTCCAGTGGTTAAGGCATGGCCTATTGTTGGTGGGTTGATCCGTTTTCTTAAAGGGCCAGTTGTGATGCTTAGACAGGAGTATCCAAAGCTTGGGAGTGTGTTTACTCTGAATTTGTTGAACAAGAACATCACATTCTTCATTGGTCCAGAAGTTTCTGCACATTTTTTCAAAGCCCCAGAAACAGATCTTAGCCAACAAGAGGTTTATCAGTTCAATGTGCCTACCTTTGGACCTGGTGTGGTTTTTGATGTTGATTATACAATTAGGCAGGAACAGTTCAGGTTCTTTACTGAAGCTCTCAGAGTCACTAAGTTGAAGGGCTATGTAGATCAGATGGTTACAGAAGCTGAGGTATACTAAAAAAAATCTGTTATCTTTTCTTGAATTTGATTGATGACATTTAGAGTTTGTTTATTTATTAATGTTTGCTTAAGTTTTAAGTCTTTTATTACAGTGGACTCATGTCTGTGTGCTCTGATTGTGTTTCAAGATAATTTGACCTGTGTTACTGTTATTAAACGAAGAAAATGTTTATATTGGTCGCCTTAGTTGTAAAGATAATGTCCTCAGAGCTTAGAAATCTTATGTTTCTTGGACTCTCCAAAAATGTTGTCCCACCTGAGTCTGGATCCTCTAAAAATCTACTAACTTTGGAGGATCCTTCGAGCATCGGTTGAGTCTTTGAGAAGAGGTGGAAATATTTGTTTAAAGGAACTAGCATTTGCAACACCTTTTGTGTGAATTAACCAAAAGGGGGGCTTCAGTTAATCACGCATGCACTCTAAGTTTCGGTTTGACCATAGATTTTGAAGTTGAAACTTGAAAAATTGAGTTATTAAAGTAGTAATTTTTCAAACTTGAATTTGTGTTTGGACATGCGTTTTGCTTGGAATTTTTAGTCTGGATAATACTTTTAGACCTTGAATAATTGCAATTTGATCGATTGGGTTTGTTTTCTTCCTTTGACAAATGCAGGAATACTTCTCGAAATGGGGTGAGAGTGGTGAAGTAGACCTAAAGTATGAACTGGAGCATCTTATCATATTGACAGCTAGTAGATGTCTGTTGGGAGAAGAGGTCCGCAATAAACTCTTTGACGATGTGTCTGCTCTCTTCCATGACCTGGACAATGGGATGCTCCCTATCAGTGTTATCTTTCCCTACCTTCCAATTCCAGCCCATCGCCGACGTGACAATGCCAGGAAGAAGCTAGCAGAGATCTTTGCAAACATCATAAATTCTCGAAAACGTACAGGCAAGGCAGAGAATGATATGTTACAATGCTTCATTGACTCAAAGTACAAAGATGGACGGCCAACAACAGAGGGTGAGATCACAGGTCTTCTGATTGCTGCTCTTTTCGCTGGGCAGCACACCAGTTCGATCACTTCCACTTGGACAGGGTCATACCTCCTCACCAACAACAAGTACATGTCGGCTGTTGTAGATGAACAGAAGAATCTGATGAAGAAACACGGGAATAAGGTTGATCACGATATCCTTTCCGAGATGGAAGTCCTCTACAGATGCATAAAGGAAGCCCTCAGACTCCATCCTCCACTGATAATGCTTCTGCGTAGTTCACATAGCGAATTCAGTGTTACAACCAGAGAAGGAAAAGAGTATGACATTCCCAAGGGACATATCGTTGCAACCTCACCTGCTTTTGCAAACAGGCTGCCACATATCTTCAAGAATCCAGATACTTACGACCCTGATAGGTTCGGCCCTGGTAGAGAAGAAGATAAGGCTGCAGGAGCATTCTCATATATTTCTTTTGGTGGAGGCAGACATGGTTGTCTTGGAGAACCATTTGCTTATCTGCAGATTAAAGCAATATGGAGTCACTTGCTGAGAAATTTCGAGTTTGAACTGATCTCGCCTTTCCCTGAAATTGACTGGAACGCTATGGTTGTCGGTGTCAAAGGGGAAGTAATGGTGAAGTACAAGCGCCGAAAGCTCTCTGTTGAATAAGCAGATAACATCTGCATGAATGTGGTAGTTTAAGATCATTTATGTTGGTTTGTTAAACCTTATTTCTTGTTTAATGTTGACTTCTATGTTTAATGTTAGTCCTGTTTCTCTTGAAGATTGCAATGACTAAGATTATATTATTAGAGTATGATGTTTTACATTAGTTTGTGTTTTCTTCCATTGGATTTTATCATATTCTCACTAACAATAAGTTAATTCAAACTGTACAGGAAGTTATCTTCTGAAAAGGTTTAAGTTTGCATTATATTCATTATGCAATCTACCATATGTTTTCCAATATACATAGGGTTTGTTAAAGTGAAAAATATTTTTCGGAAAATATTTTCTTATTTCTCGTGTTCGAGGAAACCAAGTTGCATTACTCCTCACATAAGAACTAGATGATGAAACACAAAGTGGTGTGGTGGATTAATATTTTTTATCCAATTCCCCGTATGTAGTGTTTGCCGTTTTAGTCAAAATTGGGAAAAGGCACCACTTGTAGAGTGCAAACACCTGCCATTGTAATTTACGACACGCAATAGTTAATAGTAAAAACACAACTTTATTTCTTAATAAAACTTATCAAAGTAAGCGTAATATTTGACAGTGACTCTAACCAAGCAATCTCCGGCCCTTTGCCATAGACAGAATATTAGTATTTTCCAACTATCTCTCCCCCAACACTTTCCAAACACATCATGTTGTTCCTGAGAATCGAACTCATGACCTTAACTTCGACGCCTACAATTATGAGACGCCTTTCCTGTACGTTAGACTAGATTATCAGTATCATACCAAATATCAAGATCACAATATGGCAAAAGAGAATTGAATAAAACCTTGTTTATCATTTGGTGTATCCTATGAATGCTTAGTATGAAGTACTTTTGGAGAGTGCCTACTTACATTTAACTTGTTAATTTGCAAAAATACATTTGCTAATAGTAGAGCATAGGTTTCCATGAAATAAAGGTTTTTTTTTTATAACAAGGGAAATTCACAGCCACTACAACTACTATCCTTTGAATGCGCACAGGATAAAACCTCCGCTCCTATGCAATAGCTCACAAACCACATAGGAGAGGTATCCCGCACCAAGCGACGAGCTCAATCCAGGGACAACCTCTTTACTTTTGCCATTCCGAACTTTGAAATCTCTAACATGAAAGTCCCAAGCTTAAACCACTGAGCCACCTCGAAGGGTTTTAAACCACTGAGCCACCTCGAAGGTTCTGGAGGAAGTAGTATATGCTCATTGAATAAATCAATCAAGATACATGGAACTAAAGTGCCAAGTATCACATCAAATGCTGCTAAATGCTAAGCTAGTTATAGCCAAACTAACTATAAAATGAGAAATTATCTCTATATATTATATCGATTTCAGCTTTAAGCTCGGACTCATATCATCGTCACATTGGGTAAAAAACTGTCAAGAACAAGTTTTAGCAAGGACTAGTAACTTGCTACATGTGAAGTACTTGAGCATTTTTAAATAAGACAACTAACTATTCACACGAAAAGGAAATCCCAATGTTTAATGCATGATAAAATTAATCAGGAAAACAGGCACATTTGCCCTCAACAATTCCACAGAATAAAATTTTAAAGAAAATCACTTATGAGCTACGGGTGGGGAATGCTCGGAATCCTATACACTCCAAGAGATGCATTGTTGATGAGAGCAACTCGGATAATATAGGTCCACGGGTAGGTGATGGTTAACCAGCAATGAACATGCTTGTATGTTCGTTAGCAGTTTCCTGTACGCTACGAGATCTTTTCTTCCCCAATAATATTGATACCTACAAGTACAGCATTAACAACTTGTGTATGTCCATTACAACTTGTACAATATGGTCACCCAGCACTGTTGGCAACCTCTGCAGCACGCTGTCTCATCATCTCCATAACAGCAGCCCGCCGCCGAGAATCAGCTTGCTGTTGCAGCCTTCGAAGATGTTCTTTCAAATCTCTGTGAATGGTAATAGAGTTGCAATTTTATGTTGTGAACAAGATTTAGCTGATATCAACAGAGACTAATGAAACCAAGGGGAGACGGAGGGGGGAAAGGAGCGGGGGGGTCAAGGGGATTGCAGCAACATTAAAAATTATTTGTTCATTTAGCTGATATCTACACTGAGACTAACGGGGGAGACAGAGGGGGGATGGGGGTCAAGGGGATTGCAGCAACATTAAAAATTATTTGTTTACTTCTATAATGACATCTATTACTACTGCTACTACCATCATCAGCCTCAATCTAGTGTGGTTTGGCTATATGAATTCTTAGTATGCATTTGACTCCATACGGGAACATTACATTCCAGTATTAAATAACTTGTTTATTACTATTATCAATTGCTGTTTTTAATAAGTGATTACAAGCGCCCACTTGTATAGGGGAGCTTCTCCCAATATTAGTAAATTATTTACCATACAAAAGAAGTGACTGTGAACACCTATACCGGGAGGTAATAGCCAACTGACCTACCACCAAGGCTCATAGCATGGTGGTATTGGTGGGAGTTCCCCACACAAAAGGTGTGTGTGATTTCCACTTCATTCTCACTTCCCCTTCCCCAATACCTAATAAAAAAATTAAAAGCCAACTGACCTGCATCGCGGCACATGACACTCGGATACTTTGCAAGCACGGGCATGGAGTTGAAGAAGGTACCACATTTTCTTACAGAGAACACAACCTCCTGAAGCACGTACTTTGCACTGTATACCATGGCGGAAAAGCCCCTTAACTTTCCGACAGTTTGGATATTGACAATGGGAAGAGCGGCACTGAGATGCATGCACCAAGAGGTCAAGCATCTTCCTAAGCTGCAGAATCAAATCGCAAGATCATTTCAGACTTCATATGTAAGCATAACAAAGAGATTAGCATAGTGCAAAGGAATGTTTTTATCATATACAACCACAACCAGAGATTAGCATATTCTCCTCTTATTTTTAACTTATGGCTTGGGGGTGGGGGTTGAGTGACAGAGAACAGCAAAAAACCACAACCAATATTAATGGCCACGGAAAATGCACCTGCAGAACTCGTTGTTGTCTAGCTTCTTTATTCTGAGCATCACGCTCAGCAATGGATGGGTGATGAGTTAACTTGTGAGGATGATCAACTCCACCATCCTTCTGATAGCAAGCATTACATACATCATAATCAGGACAAGTTTCACACCGCCAACCTTGACCTGTTTCTATGTCAAGATGACAAATATTGCAAGTTGTCACAAAAGCTGGTGCAGTGGGATTATGAAGGTGGTAAAGGACCATCATTGAGGAATGTTTAGCACGCCGCAGGGTATCATATTGGTAATGGTTTCCTTGACAAAGGCTCAAAAATGCCTGCCTTGTATCAAAAAACTCACTCTCAAGAATTTCATCTGGATCCTTTGTATCAGCAGGTACATCATCAATTTCAGTCTGCAAAAGTTAATTCCTCAATCATCAAAATCTACAATATAGCAACACTTGCAAACAAAACTTAAAAGAACTACTTACTGGATAAAGCATATGAATGTCCTTGTGATAGAGAGGATGCCTTTCTCTGGCTTCGAGTTTTTGCTCAACTTCATAGCACCTAAAGAATAGAAGTACAGATAAATGTTACAAAGAAAAGAATAAGATGCTAGAAAAATAAGAGCTGTCATCCATACTTATAAAGAATCTAGCAAAAAGAACTGCAATTGCAGATAATTTCTTTTCTTTTTTTCCCTTTCATGCAGAGTAACTAGTGAAGTTAACTTATTAATCAAATGTGTCTCTCTTTCTTAGGAAGACCATACAATCCACATAACTTATTAAGCACTACAGCCTAAGAAGGGATAGGAACACCAGGAAAAGTGGCCTTCTTCACAAGATACCCCTTGGATAGCAAAGGTTAAGGTTATGGATCTTTGTATATGCTTTGTTTGAGCAGACCAGCATTCTGGAATCTCAACCTTTATTCAGCCAGGAAGGAGGCTTGCTAAGAAAGATTTATCTAATTTCATAGACACACTAAAAAATACCTTAACAACATCCCATTATAAGTCCAAAATGAGCTATTTTACAAAATTCATATCTTCTAAATACTTGGAGCATTACCACCACCTAAGTTGGTTAAGATAAAAAATTGTGTGCCTTTAGATCCTGTCTTTTTTGACTATGAATCAAGACAAAAGGTCGGATGTAATTATTCAGGACAAGTCTACTTCTGGTCATTCTTGAAAAAACAGAATATGCATCCTCTGTATCCATATCTATTCCATGCTATTTAGGACAAATTAAATAATGTATTCAATAATTTATCTTTCAAGACAATTAGATAAATCTCTAAAATTCTAGATTCTCTAAATGTCACACTTATCTCTAAGTTATTTTTTTTCATTTAAACTTTACTAAAAATTGTGGAAACCATGTGTATGCAAGTTGTACGCCAAAAAGAAGATAACCTACACCAAAATATGATCCTCAACAGAAGAAACCAAATCATCAACACAAATAGGTACCTTTTGGGTACACCAAAAGAAACTAGAGACAAAAGACTATTTTACAGATTTACAAAGTTATGGACAACCCCTTCAAAAGTTCTATCTCTCTATTTCCATATTACACATAATGACTAAATAACATTCCAAGACCTTGAACTTCTCTTTGCCTGAAGTTCAGGCCCAACTATGGAACGCCTTCTTCATTGTGCCCGACATCATCCATAGCAATCCAAATTAATCAAGGACCACCCGTCCACAATCGCTTAGCTGCTTGACAATGCAAAAGGCGATGATCAACCTCTTCGCCCAAGCCTCTGCACATGAAGCACCAACCAATATGGGCGATCCTTCTCTTCCTCAGACTTTCTGCAGTCAAAATCCCCCCCCCCCCCCCCAATTCCATCTGCCCAGAAGCATACAGCAAATTGACAATACAAAAGGAGATGATCAACCTCTCTGCTCGAACCTCTGCACATAAAGCAACCAAAACATAGGTGATCTTCCTCTTCCTTAGATTTTATGTCGTCAAAATCACTTCCCTTGTTACCAACCACACAGAAGTAAAGCTTCTTATGCACCCTGGGAAGTCGAGTAGGAAATGTTTGATCCCTCTCTCTCCGTAGTAACCTCTCATAATAAGATTTGACAATGGACAAATCATCTCTATTCTCTTGCCATCTTCATACCTCGAATGCAACATGTGGTGTGTTCTCCCTGTACAAAAGTTCAACCTAGATATTCCTTGATCTCCCAGTCCAGTGGGTTCTTCCTAAATCTCAAATTCCAGTGAACTTCCCTCATGAATCATAAGAACTTGTTGGATAGTCGTCTCTCTTTTCCAAGAAACTACATATATATATGTTGGGAAGCACTTCCCTTAATCAATTCTCCATGCTACATGTGCTCCCAAGATAAAACCCTTCTTCCATTTCCCACCCTAAATGAAAATATTCCACTGGATTCTTCTCATCCTTTCATAATATACCCATCCATAAGTTGCACCCAAACGGGACTGAGATGTTTCTAGTCCTCTACCCCCCTTCCATCATACCATATTTTTCAGCAACCACCCTCCATCCCATATCAAATCCACTTCTCTGGCAGAACTCTGTTGAAAACATTCAGATTTTTTACTCCGACTTTACCCCCATTCCTTTGGAGATGTAACAACTCTCCGGTTCACAAAATGGAACTTCTTTATATCCTCTGTTGTACTCCATAGGAAGTTCCGTAGAAATCTTCCTGGTCTAAGTATCATGCTACCAGGAGCATGCGGAAGTGAAGACATAAAACAGGCCCCCATTCACTTCTAACCAACTAACATTACTCTTGAGAGATACCGAACCAGAGGTAAGTGTACAAACGACTAAACATTAACATCACTTGGTAAATATCGTCTATATAGATCTTTACTTCCATCCCATTTTCCATGTGAACCTTAGATCAACCTCATCTCCTTTTTAACACCTTCAATCATCATAATACCTATGTATGAGATGGAAAAACCATCTTAGATGACCTTCCCTCATTTTATCTTGTATGTGTTACTCACAAATTTTACCAGATGAGAATATATCTAATCTGACTTGCACTCAGCAATAAATTTTTTTTACAGTTTCATTTCTTTTTTTATATGTAGTCCTCCCCTGCTAATTGTCAACCTACCTCCGTTATACGTACATGGGAACAGCTGTTTGGAGTTTAGATGTCGCTAGTTTTTCCAATAAATGTATGGAAAATCACCTATTAGGCATCAGCTGATTGTGCAATGCGCAGCATGCACAAATGTGAAACTATATTGCAAAGATTAGCAAGTTCATGACCAAGAATGAGTGGTCTAGTAAGGTCCTGCTTTGAGAAGACTATCATTTGTATTGTGTGTTCTACCCTTGTTAAACTTACTTCAGCACTCAAAGGGTGCCTTTTAACATTACAAAGAAAAATATGAACCCCAAGGTTTTGGCGATTTTGTTTCATGGATATATAGCTTAGTGGTCACTTAAAAATTAAGTCCCTTTGGATAATCAATCAGAAGACAGAAAACGACACTTTGTTAAACAAGAAAAAAGACAATCCTGAGTACTTTTTTGTCTAGCTTGTTTTTTCTCTGTTCTCATTTCAGATGAGAAGAAGATTACTTGTAGTTGATTCACTTTCAAGTGTGTAATAAGCATGACTCTTATTAGAAAAGTTTTTACAACTCTAATAAATGAAATGAGAGAGGCAAGAGTCATACTTGTCGCAAAGCTGAAAGTTCTTGCATTGTTTGCATACCCAACGATTACCGGATACCATCAGAATACAGCAATGAGTACATGCATGCTGCAAATGGACCATAATAAAATCTTCCTTCATTGGAGAAATAGTTTCACCAAGCTGCGACAAGTAGAAATTTGTGAGGACACAAAAGAATGTATACATAAAAGGAGGAGGTTGATAGTCCATCAGCTTTAAACAAAATAATTTTACAAATAGTCAGTGCTTGATAAGAGAGTGGCAATATATTCCAGAGGAGTATTTACAGAGGAAAAATACTAAATAGTTTAAATAGTTCAAAAGGCTGCAAGCCACAAACCGCGATGTATCTTTTGATGAATGCACAACACATATTAACAGCAAAATCAGTCAACAAACATTCATAGAGGAAGTAGAAGAAGGTTAGGAGTAAATAAAGTGTTTAGAGGCTAAAATTACTTTGTGCATTAGAAGTAGATAATTAGATGCATTTCCAGAATGATCAGATTAATAAAGATGTCTAGAGGATAAAATTACTTTGTGCATTAGAAGTATATCCTTAGTTGCATTTCCAGAAAGATCGGATTGACCAGATGCTTTAAGAGCTCTTTTTGATATGGTCTTCTTCATAGCCCCCTTCTTATGATGTTTCCTCCCATCTTCTTCTTGTTGAAGTTGAAAAATCATATCCTCTGCTGCACCAGGCCAATAGTCTCCATCAAAATAGGGCAGGCGAGCTGCAGTGATTTTAGCTTTACATTCGCCTGTGGTGGTGAAGAAATGGTCAAATAAATTTGTGAGATCCACAACAATCTTTTCCTTCACAGCTTTTCGTAACATTGATAAATACCTGCATATAAGAAAGTGAACTAGTCAAGAACATATACCCCAAAAGAACAACATTAACTCACCATATTAGAAGTTCATCAAAACAGATACCCAAGGATTTAATACTGAAGGACACATTCTAAGAAAAAAACACGTCAAAAAATTATTAAGCTCACCACTCTCTGAGTTTGTCAGATTTTGGGGTTTTCTGGATTTCTGGGTGGCAATATAATATATAATCTTCACCCTTCAGTGGAGGACAAGCCCATATATAGCAACTTGAGAAACCACGCTTTTTGCAATATTCTAAATATCCAATCTGGAATGATCAAAATATAATAAGAGAACTCTAAAAATCTGTAATACAGATATAGAAATCAACAAAAAAAATAATGGCAGAAGAAGATCACCAAAATTTCATGGTACACATAAGTGCGAAGAGCCTCGCCAGATGCAGCTTTGATCTCAGGCCTGAAATATTTGACAGAATCTAGATACGAGAGATAAACACGACGATGATTTGGTTGTGCGCATTCAGATCCAAATTCCTGAACATACATGCCAAAGAGGCACACTTCTACACCCTCAATTTTCTGAAATAACAATAACACCTGAAGGATGCAACTTAATAGTCAGCACTCAAATCCTGATCACCTAATTGCAAGAGAAATGAGCTAAGAAATGACAGACAGAGATCTTATGACCAAATACTTGACCTAGAACCGAAGACAATATAATAGAGTGTAACAGTTGCACAGAATTTATCTAGCCGATCTCAACTAGCTGACCAATCGATTTGTTACATGTACCAAAGAATAATGAAAAGAATTAGTCCACCAATTTATTCCCAAGACAACCATACCAAAATCAAGCTCCCAATCCAATTATTTAATTATTTCACTAATGTATAGGCTTCCCCCAAATAATCTCTTCATGACAGAGGTGGAGCTATTACAAAGTTCAAGGGTGCTGAGGCAATATTCAGGTCAAGGAAAAATGAACAGATATGGAGGGAACCAAATAATTTTACCTGTATAAGGCTCTTATCAAATGCACATCAGGAACACATAATGAGGCGCATGTTAGTGACGTTACAGTGATGTCTCTCAAACCAATGATTTATCAAAAACAATGTCTCACAAACCAATAATCTGATCTACTTTAAACGTAAGAATATACGGTATTAACACATTTCAGTTTCACTCAATCATTGCACCCAAAATATCAACAACAATTATGTGACGACTGGATAGCATTTCAGAGAAACTAATTACAAAAGTTTCTTAAAAAAATTTAGTGCAAAAAAGATATGTTTTGATGACTGTTATTGGAAGACAATTGTGTTAGGTAAGATGTTTCCTGAACTCCTTAAACCAGAAGTAAACTAGCAGTATACCCAACTACTATATAAACTTCAACCAAACCACTTATCGTATCTGAATGTTATACTAATATCCTTGAAAACATGCATTCATTTAATACAAAAGCATTTATTATTTCTATGTAAATATAAGAAAATGTACATTATAGAACATAGTGAATGATAATTAAATTTTGAAGAAAATAAAATAAGATTAAATTAATTCTATAATATCATAACAGAGTCATATGATTGAGAAATATGAAGTTGGAAAAACAAACTCACGAAAAAGGATCTCAAAGTATAATCTAAAAGAATGTGGCTATCGTAGAGACAAGTTCGGCTTGCTTTGGTTTGTTTCACAACAAAGACATCCAAAACTTCAATCTTTGTTTAATTCTGTTTTCACAACCAAACAACTCTATTTTGTAGTAATCAAAAGAAGGGTCAAAGTGTACCTTTGATTTATATGGGAACTCCAGCGGATAGTTCTCTTCTTGAAAGACCTCAAGAAACCTTGATTTCACTTCTAACTTTTTGTCTACTGATGACACAACTCTTACAACAAGCCCTTCAGCACCGGGAACCTGGAAATAAAAAACATATGCAGAAGGTTAACTAAACATACATAAGTGAACCATTGCTGACTAACATATCAATAAACAGAACTTGGAAGAAACACCCGAACAAGACATCTTTTCCAAGAGGAAACAAATTTCTATATTTATTAGGAAAATTGTTAAGCAATTGAGACGGTGCAATCCACAAGCTAATTTATATCCCTACCCAGGATATGAATGAAAGCTAATATTTGACACAGTTCTTAATATTCTCTAAAATGAATGTTACATGAGGTTATCCAACTCTCCAAAGGAAAACATAAAACTGCAAAATGTGAGGACAAGATATTTTACTCTTTTTTTCTGAAAAAGGAAGAGCAGATATATTATTTATGTCACTTTTCTTTAGAAGGCTGAAGCTGTTCCACGGTCTGGACTTGAGCATAAGCAACTATTCTGGTCAAAGAAGTGAATGCAGCATCCACCATAAAGACCAGTGTGAGTTTTATGATGTTTAGAATGCCAATATTTATCATAGCATGACATAGAGCTGTTTTAGAATCTATTGTATTGGGGAGGGGACTGCCTTGATGATGACTATCAATCAAAACTATATCCCATTTATGTATCATTCTCTTATGTTAAACAACGAAACTTTAACATGATGGCTGTAGTGATCAAAACGCAAGACAATTCACTTACCTCATCATAACTTTTTCCTTCACGTTCTGCTCTTTTTTGTCTATCATCCTTCAAAACCCTATCTAATCGAACCTCAATATGATCACTGAGACATGTGCGAGGCAGATCTTTGGCTCCAAGAACAGCACTCTGTGGTAAGGGCTTACGCTCACCTCTTTCAACCTCTATAATATAGCAATTGGGACAGGTATACTCGGCTTGCCCACCATCATTCCTCCTACCATTGAACAATGCACAAATCTGATGTTGCCAAGCTTCACACTTATCACATTGAACCCACTGCACAAAACAGTAATTTTTAATTTGACAAGACAAAAACTATTTAAAATTTCAGAACAATGAAGAGAACATTGTGAGCAGCTGAAAAAAAAGTGTAGAGCAGAAATTTTCAATTTGTTTCTTCAAAACTGATATCTTCTGAAGTAAATTCCAAAAGGTAAGACAATTACCCATTCTTCAGTCTCCTCGTCGTTTTTCTTTTTCTCCATCCTCGCCTTCGGGATAGTGGTCCCATCAACATTAATGGTGTCTCCACGAGCCTCATTATAGCATGGAATGCAAAAGTAGTGTCTAGTATCACCAGTTCCAATGGTATAATACATTGCATTTCGTTTAATACGAGCACCACAAGGAGTACAATATATAGGTGGAGGTTCAAAATTTAGCTTCTCAACTGCACATAATTGACATGAATTTTCACTCATGGAATGTTCCATTGCTTGATTTTTTTCTGCTTTTGCTTTGGTCTGTCAAGTAAAAATGAAATCAAAATCTCACTCCTTGAAATGATAATGTAAACCGATCAAAAAATCAAATAAAAAAATGTCGGTAGAATATATGCCACAGATACTCATATAATGCTGCTATGTTCTCTACCACGTACTGATGAAAGGTAAAACTAAAATTGAGGCTTTAAATGTCTTTTAAAACATCAATCATCAACTCATTTTGAAACACAGATAAGAGTGGCAGTAAGTGTGTATGCTAGACCACTAACAATAGCATTCAAGACAGACCTGGCCAACCCATCGCCTCAGACCAATAATGTGTTCTCGGACTTGCTCTGGGGTGAATAATTCAGTCATTGATACACCCTTTATTGTAGGCTTCCCAGACTTAGATCCACTAGTGCTTTCAGAGGGTGCTGACATATTTTCCTGTTTAGGCTGAACAATGTCCTTTTCAGTCTTAACATTTTCCTGTTTCACAAGACAAGCTGCATTACTTGATACAACAGAATCACCATCAGACTTCCGAATGCAGGAACCATCCAAATTGTCATTTCGTATGTCAATACTCCTGGGACTGACTAGCACAGCCTTAGCAGGAATTTCCATCATTGCGTCAGTGACTTCAGATTTCATTGCCACAGCATTGCCATGCTGTTCAATGGGCTGGGCATTTTGGGTAACGTGAGACTCACTGGCGGTAACTGACATAAAACAATTTTCAGTTTCCACGATAAGAGATTGAGAAGGTTGCTCAATCTTCGGGCGCTTAACTGAATACTGTAAATCTTCTGTTTGAACTGGCACTGAACCCTGCTTGGCAGTCAACCTGGAAGCAATCTCACCGGTACCATAGGATCTACAAGTACCATTAGCAGAAGATGGCATATCAGAATTGCAGCCAGGACGAGCAACTTTCTGTTGTGCCCGTACAAATTTCCTGACAGGAATGCAAACAGGACAGTTTAGATCTCTGCAACGTCTATAGTGATTAATTAAGTCTCTTGTGGCAGGGCAACGAGGATATTGACACTCAAAGGTGCTGCATCGTTCCATATGCTTCACAAGTTTTTGAGCTTTTATGCAATTCTTCTCTGCACATTTCCCTTCAGGAGCAGAACATCCACGTGCATGAGTCAAAAACAATAGCCACTTCTGCTGATTGAAATACTGTCGTTCACGAGGAAGGTGATTAAATCTGCAGATGGAGCTGCTTGCGTTATTGGTGGCAACTGCTCCATTACCAACAGGTTGACCGATCGGTGATCTCTCAGTGCATAAATTATTTGGATAAGCTTCCTCTTTCCTGGAAGTTCTCAGATACAACTCCTCTTGCACATTTTGCTTATCTGAGAAGCTACCCGGTATTTGACTCCCATCTTGCGACTTGGAATACCATTGACCCTGAAATACTGCATCTGAATGAACCCCATTAGAGAAAAAGCTGAAACGACTCTCAGAGTCAGTAACAAACTGTTGTAAATTCAACAATTGAAACATTTGTTCTGAAGGCTGAGACACTGAAAAACAGATATCCTGATGACTAGACGAAGGAGGGAGCAACTGAGTACCTTTAGAATGGTCTTCAATAGAATTTGGCTGAAACTGATCCATGTCAGAGAACTGAAATTGCTCAGCATTGACCCGGGAATGTTGAGCTTCATCATGATTTCCATGCTCAGACTTTACCTGAATACCAATATCAGAAGGAAGCTGAGCTTGAGCAAAAGCATTGCTCCTTGACAAAGTTTGGTGCTGCTGATTTTGCAGCTTCTGTTGGAGTTGAGGTTGAACAAGTTGATGTTGCTCCTGGAACTGCTGAGGTGGCTGTTGAGAATGTTGATGCTGATAGGAAGATAAATGGTTATCTCCCAGTGAATGCTGGGACTGATAGTTCATTTTCGTTGACTGATCAGCTGGTTGAACCTTTACATTTGGCATTTGCCCAGAGGCAGTCAAGTTTGACTGATTGGTAATCAACGGAGAGTTTGTTCTGGAGATGGACTGTAAGGCTACAGCACCCGGTTTTTGATTATTCATGACCATTCCCACAGAAGAAACAGGAAGACATAAGTTTCCAGACCCCGAAGTATCTGCATGACTGATACCATATCTATCACCTGTCCAAAAAAAAAATTGAAAAATTCTCATATATTATTTGAAGTTTGAAACAATCCGACTGCAGGAGTTATTTTATGGGCACTTGTTGAAAGTGGGAGCACCTTGCATTAATGGTTGATGCTGTTGATCGAAGTGCTGCGGCAATGACTTTGGGGAGTTCCCATACGTGGTTGCTGATATATAGCCCTCAGGTGCTGAACCATTCACCAAGTGCAAATTGTTTCCAATCATTCCAAGTCCCCCTCCATTAAGAGGCCCAGTTGACTGTCCATAGGATCTATTCTGAAATCCTGACCTGATTCCACCACCCACATGGCTGCCAACTGTATGGAGTATACGGCTGTTTTGAGCAGCAACATGCTGCTTTTGTTGCAGAGGCTGTGAAACATTCATGGAATCAACACTAGGAAGTGCAGCAATACTATTGGTTGAGTCCAAATTCAGGGAAGACTGTGTGTTAGTGTTGCTATTCAAATTAGCACCACCACTGGCATTAAACCCTGGAGTGGGGATCATTTGGCTTGTCATTCTTTGCCCACTCATTGATGGTACCAAATTATTCCCACCCGAACTGACCAAGAAATTGGAAGTTGGCTGTTGATATCCATTTGTCAAACACCCTGCAAGGATAAGTACAGAGTGAAATAAATCCTTAAATAACCTAGAAAATAATAATACCATCAGCAGAACTAAAAGAAAAGCAAATGTACCACTGGAAGACACATTAGCCATTGGCAAGAAGCTTCCCGCAGAGGATGCAATGGTACTGCCAGCAGCCATGGAACTGTCAACAGATGATGTTCCAATCAGGGCTGAATTCGCACTTTGTGTCATGCCTGGGGTTGGTATCATTGTACCAATGGAGCCAGAAGAATTAACACGAGGGAATCGCTGGTTCTGGTTGTTCATCCGGAGGCTTTTAATCAGGACATGTAACCGGTTCTCCAAAGTTGCTTGATTCAAATACTCTTCCTAATAACATTACAAGGAGCTAAGTCAACAAGCAAAATAAATAGAATGTATTTTCATCATAATACTTTCTAGGAGTCTTTTAGCTTTATTAGAGATTCTTATGCTAGTAGGAAATATAGAGAACTTCTAGTACTTCCATTTTTATTGTTGTTTTGTATAATGTTGGCCTGAAATGATTTTAAATGGGGAACATCATCAGTAGGATTCATATAGCCAACCCCAACGTGTTTGGGACTGAGGTGTTGTTATCTTTGTCATCGTCTTCTCATCATAGCAGAAAGCCGTAAACAACTACATAAAGAACAGAACTGAAATAGCAAACCTTTGATGAAGCACTTTTAAACAAGCCCTCCTCCAAGCGTTTAACTATATCCATAACCTTCTTTGGAGGTTTCTCATGGGATTGCTGCCGCTGCATTAGATAATCGTAGCTGAAAGCAGCAATGTTTCAATACTCTCATCAGTTCTCACCATCATAGAACATATCAGAATTTGCAGTACAATCAATGTCATAATTAGTGATTAAAAGATTCCAAGTGGATTTAAAAGAAAAATGAACAACAGAGACGCGCATCTGTTGGGACTTGGGATAAGCTTAGCAGAGGAAACATGAAATTAATGAACATTTAGGCAGAAAATAAAACTATTTACTTGGCTCACAGAACATCCAGCCACTAAAAAGCACACAAATAATGTAAAAAAATAAAAGTTCTGTACTTTGGCACACAGAAAATAGTCAAATACCTGTCTACCAAATTATATACTTCTTCATGTTATCAGCCAATAATTGGGAAAAATAAAAAAACAAACTGATCAATTGTTGCCCACGAATTGAATAAAATAAACACACACCAAAATGAACTGACCATACCATCAGCACAGTAAACATAAATTTACATGCATTTTAAAAGGGCTAGAACCTCCCAAAATCCAGGAATCAACATAGTATATCCCATGCAATCAGAAAAGCAGATAGCAAAGTCTCTGAAAACTAAAAGAGTTCATGAACAGTGCCTCAATGTTCTCTCCTTCATCCTTCTTTCATTGTTGTATTTAAATAGGAAAACCAATATTCTACCTATTTGAATTGGCAAACCTAAAACAATGATTGACATAGTGAATTTACCATTTTACCCCTATTTATTGTGAAGTGGATGAATTAATAACTTGGGATTTTCAAGAAGTTCAAGCTTTTGCAAAGTAATTAATTGAGGTATAATAGATTAAAAAAATTGTCCTTCCTTGATTTGGTAAAATGGACAAGTAATTAGGCAGGGGCGGACCCACATAGGAAGTATCGGGTGCTCAAGCACCCATTAACTCCGACGGAAATTTTGTATATGCTTATGGAAACTACTAAAAATAGATATAACCAATTCGTGAGCACCCACTAAAACAAAAAGGGCTGACGGGTGCTTTGGTTCACAGAGCAAAGTTAAAAGCTTATGTTGACAGCCTCAACTTTGACAGTTCGAATCCCAGCAAACTGAATTTCTTTTTTCTTTTTTACTCTTTTTTTATACCTATTCATTGTTATTTGCTTGGTTTTTTTGTCCTTTCCGATATATTGTTTTTCACCTTTCTATTTTTTAATATTTCATTTGCTAACTAAACTACAAAAATATAAGTTTTTATAAGGAAACCCTTCTTGGCAAGCAACTTTACGTTAAAGGAAGTGAGCACCCATAACTTTCAAATCCTGGATCCGCTATTGTAACTAGGGACAACTAAAAAAGAAAAAGTGGACAAGTAATTAGGGACAAAAGGAGTATTCACCCTAGAAAGATCTCACAACCAACAATTAAAATTTTATACTAACCTGAGAGAACAGCTTGCATTGAGGCACCTCTCAAAACGTAAGTCAGAAGAGAGTCATATAGGAGGATCCGAGCAAAAGAATAAGTTACATATGAATCAAACAACTAATGATCCCTCCTATCTTCCACTCTACTAGGTCACATTTCATTCAAATAATAAATACATTGGCTTAAAAGGATGTTCTAAATCTAGAAAGCTAACTTGCTCGGACACGGTGCGAGTATTCGACACAGGTGTGGATCCGCATGTCGGATCCTTCATGATTTTAAGATTCAGGGATATGGATCTAGATACGGATACGGGTGCGGGGATGGGTAAAAAAACTAAAAAACTAAAAATATACATAAATATGAGACATAATGGAAAACTTATAATTACCATCGAATGGACCTGGTCTAATTTGGATTAAATAAAACTCTAATTTGAATCAGAACTTTACTTTTAAATGGTAATTGTTTCAATTTCGGTAGAACAGTACATAGGTTGTACTGAAACCCGTACTTACATAAGGAACACTTATAATACCGACATATCATTATAATGAGTCTAACACATCAATGATAGAGACGGTATCATTAGAGTAAATTTGATTACACCAAAAACACAGAGTCAAAATGCAATTCAATTTGAATAGAGTATTTTTCATTTAAATAATACTCTAATTTTGATTTTATTATTCATAGAGGACTCCAAGGGACATGGTCTCACTCATGTAATGGATCATTATCCATGTCCAAAATATCCAGCCAAATTTAGCCCAACATTACCAAATCTAGCCCAAAACCATGATCGAACAAACCCACACCCTCTTTCTTCAAACCACCATGATTACCCACCCCCCACCCCCCTTCTCCAATCACGCATAGAAAGAAGAAACCAGAGAGACAAAACAATGAAGAACCCTAGTGTAGTTCCAAAATGGCGCCGCATCTCCTCCCTCACAAATTCATACACCAATGTGTGCTTAGCACCACACGAAGATTGTAGAAGCTCCTCCACTGTACATTACTCTAATTTATCAAGAAAAAACCTCTGAAGGACATAAAGGACTAGTATAAATCACTATGTAGCTGGAAAAATTGAAGGTATTTGTTTTCGATCTATTCAAATCTTTACTTTGAGATATCAAATTTTCAATTTTCTTCTCTGAATTGTTGGTCAACAAACCCAATCTCGTTTGATCGGATCCGACACCGATCCCAAACCCTTACCCATGTCACTGTCGTGTCAAAACAGGTGCAACACTGAATTTGCCGAGGCTTAGCTAAAAGTTATCACCTATCAAAAAAAGAATTCTCCAAGTATCATAGTCTGACTAAATGTCAAATGTCGAGGAATCAACATGATTTGTCATTATTGAGAGGCAATACATGGAAAAGCCTAGGCAGACAAATGAACAAGATGCTACACAGCTAAGTTGCTCGCACTCTTCACTTCTAGTGTCGCACCCGTGTCAACACGACATGGGTACAGGTGTAGGATCCGTGTCCGATTTGGTCAATCAATTTGGGTACTTTGACCAAATCGACGGGAAAGTATGGATAATTTAAGGATTTCTATAATCATAGAAATACAAAAGCTAAGATGAAATTGAAGAAAATGGAATAGCTTTTATATAGAAATTTCTATGTCACTCCATTTTTCTTTAATCTACTTTGCAGGATTCTCCTCTAAGTACTCCACAAAATATCACATAATTTAGATTTTATAACTCTATTTTTAGAAATTTTAATTATTTTTAGGCAAATCCACGCACATGTATCCATTCATGGGACCATATCACCGAATCTTAAAAACTAGATCACGAAGGCCCGTATAGGACACCCGCTTTTGTCGGAGTTTTCGGGGTATTGCTTACAACTAGAGTCCGAGCAACTTAGCTACACAATTTATAGAACATACGTTATTCTCATATGACCTCTTATATATTCTACAATAAAACAATATTTTCTTCTAAAGGTGAAGGAAAGCTAGTGGCTCATCAACTTTGACAAACTAGTCTTCACAATATTAATAAGTTAGTCACTGACGGCTTGCTACTTTAGTTTATCTGCACCATCCAAATCTCAAACCCCTCCCTGCCAAAGGCAACAGCATAATGGAAGGAAGAAAACACCTTGGAGACATTTTAATGGATGCAAAGAACATACTTTCTTACATCTTATTTGATATAAAAATCCGAGCTCTCGAGAAATCAGGCTCCATATTTAGCACATTGCTATGGACAACCGGATTTTGCATCTGCATAGTAAGAGGATTTCCACTCTGCTGGGGTAGCCCAGGCAGAGAAGTGCCACTTTGATTTGGAACCTGCCCTGAGATCTGCCCGGACATATGCTGCAAATTCATTTTTATCTTGTATCCTTCCAAAGAACATGTACTTCATAGCACAGACTATAAGCATTCCATCAAATAGATGAGAATCCCACACTTACTCAGCTGGGTAGGCCTTATATTCATCCAACCATTTTGCCGTGAAATAAGTTTACAGTATCTGTAATACTGCAGTCAAGACAATACCAAGAAATAAGTTAAGACTGGTTTGCCTGATTGATCATTGCATATATAAGTACATTTGGTAACAAGACCATCAAAAAACCATAATACACTAGTACACAATGAATCTATATCAGGGTGATCACTGTCCAAAAGGAGCTAGCTAATTAGACAAAATCAATGTGAAAAAAACTTAAGAAGAGAAGACTGTCGAAATAAAATGATACAGGAAAAGAATGGCACTAGCGACGATATTGAATCCTCAACTCTACATTAAAAAACTGAGTGGTTTCTTCTCCTCAATTCAGTTCGGAAAAGAAATATATAGGTATAAGAACAAAGTACATTCTAATCTAATATCCACTTGCATTTTCAGACCCATGGATCAACAAATACACTCATCTATTAATGAAGCTAATATTACACTCCCCAGAATCCACTTGACTGAGTTCCTAAATTTCCAGCTTGACCTCAACCAGACACCAAAATGAAAAGAAAAAGGGAGCAAGCTTCACCAACTAAAGACATGTTAAACCATTTTATTTTATATATCAACCAATTTTTAAGGTTTAGAAATTAACAAGTTACATTCTTTTCTGATTACACTGCATTTTCAGACTCATTGATCAACAAACTACACTCATCTATTCCGTGAAGCTAATATTACAATCCCTTACTAGATTAGGTTCCTAACATTTCCAGCTTGACCTCAGCCATACCCCAGAGAAAAGAACACTGGAACAAGCTCCACCAACTAACAACAAAAACAACATACGCTGTGAAATTGCACAAGTGGGATCTCGGGAGGATATAGCGTACGTCAACCTTACCCCTACTCAAAGAAGTAAAGGTCATGTTTCCAAAGTATCCTAGGCTCGAGTGCAGCTATCTCCACCAACTAAAGATGTGCTAAAATCATTCTATTTCTATACATTGAAACCATTTTTTAAGTTAAAAAATACCTGAACAAACAAAAAAGTGAGTTTCTCGGTAAGGATACCAAAAGCCCCAATTTTCCCCAGCTAAAATCAGCAACAATAAAACAACCAAACTATAATTTGAGCATAAATCCAAACGCAACCACAAATTATAGCATTTTCAATTACATTACGACAATTCATATACCAAATCTTCGAAATTCATAAAACATTACCACATATTCGCTGTAATTCACCAACGTCCGATTCCAGCTGCCTCTAGCACAGAAGAGAATAAAATTAGTCAAAATTAACGAGCCGCAGAGATCAACAGCAATAGTAGATGCTCCGATGAAGGTGGAAAAGACGGCGGCGGCGGTGGAGGTGGCGATGACCGTAGTTCCGATGGGGTAGATGGCGATAACCAAAAGAGAGTTCAGAACCGGGAGATGATAGAGTCAAAGGGTCGAATTAGGAAATCTTCAGGTACGGAGGACTCATATATATATTAGGGGTAGAAGAGTAATTTGACACACGACAATTTGTTTCCTCTTTTATGAATTTTTTTTATTTATTCTCGATGAACTATTACTTCATCCTTAACCTTTAAGTTAACTTCTAATACATCTTTTTTAATAAAATACATTAATGTTTTAATGGATATTTAATACAAATTATTCGTATTTAATTGTCTATTTTTAATTATTTTATTATACGGTATGTGTGTCAATAAAAGGAGAAAAAAAATATACCCTAATGCGTATTGTATTCTCCGCCTCATGTTCATCGTCTCTACAATCACTCGCCCTTTCACTCTAATTACATTTTTAGAAATCTTAGATTCAATCTTTTAGGTTAATTTCGACAAGTGTTCACACTGTTTATTTATTATTTCTTAAAATAAATTTCAGATCCAAATTCAATCCTTGAAATTTTAAATGAGATTCTTTGAATTTTACAAAAAATTGTCATCCATTTTCGATAATTTTTTCCTACTGTTAATGAAAATCATTTTTGTTGATTGTGCGCGTGATATCCACCTTTCTCACGTGGAAATTGCAACCAAACAAACTTTCATCCATTTACACGTCAGTGTCACGCAGTTATTTCCCAAACCAAAAAACCTAAAGTCCCTTCATTTTCCCCCAGAACACTTTCGGGTCGAAGAAGAAGAAGAAGAAATCAATGAACAAGATAACTTCGACATTGGAACTTCATGATTAAGAAGAAATCAGTGAAGAAGAGATATATTTTGATGATCAACTCCAACTTATTAATGAAGAGAAAAAAAAAGGAGAAATAAGAGAAAAATGAGAGAAATTAGGATTAAAGGGGGAAGAAAAGCGTTGGTAGGTGGTTCAAGGATTCACATCCGCGCCCTCAAAACGTCTTCATGCATTCAAGCAACGTGAGATTACATTTTGCGACACATCAGCCCACAATATTTAAAAAAAATAAATTGTGGGCTTTTCAAGAATTAATAGGAAAATGACATAACTAAGATACCTAATGGGAAAACCCTAAAAAGTTTAGGGACATGTCTATGAAATGGTACATAAATGTTATCAAAAGTTTATTTTTGATACACATAAACAAAAACACAAACAGATTTTTATATTTATATCAGTTGTATGTATGGTTTTTTGGAGTTAATGATTGTGAAAAATATTAAAGTGTGTTGTATGTGTTAGTTACACTATATATCTAACAAAATTGTATGTGTTGGATATAGTTAGATTGACTGAAAATATAATGCTCCTAACAAAATCGAAGTTAGAATTCAAAGTTAATTAATTTGAAATTTTAATTTTATTAAGTTACTAGGTTCTATATTAATAACTATGTACATATTTAATGAACTTTAAAGATAAACACTAAAGTTATTGAGTTCAGTCGAACTTGTATCTCAAATTTTAGCTTTAACCACTGATTTTAAACGAACATATACAATTTCAAAACACTTGTCACATATAAATCATAATTAGACAAACTATAATTACTAATGCGATTGTGCTTCAAACTATAATTACTTATATTTTTTTGTTTACAGAAAATGCTTTTGAATCCAACATCAAGGGTCGAACCAATATTAACTCGTGAAATTAGAAATAAATAATTAAAATATGTTTACAATTATGTATGTTGTTAATTTGTTTTAAAAAATTATGATTATATTGATTGTAATAGTAATAATTGTTGTGTTTTGAATCTTATATATATATATATATATATATATATATATATATATATAAAACTCTTGATTTACACATATATTAAATTTCATTAGATATTATATAGGTTCAGTTCATATATTATGTCGAATTTTCCTATCATATCTTTCATTTTATTTGGTTAATATGAATTCATCTAAAAATAGGTTTGTAGAGCACACTAGCAACATATGAGATGATTTTAGGCATTAAGTTTGTTTTCTTTAGCTATATAATCGTGCATTTTTTAACTTGTTAAATCTGATTTTCTCCATAAGTTATCCAACCTATGTGATAAAAATATTTTGAAGTTATTTTTTGAAAGAATTATTTATTATATATGCATTCATCGACAACTAAATCCACATAAAACATCATTGCATACACATCAATTGAAAAACTCACCACTTAATACAATCAATTCAAAAGATATCAATATAATTACGGAAAAGAGCTTAAAATTCTCTTCAAATATCGGATTTGATGAAAAAAAATAACCTTTATCTATTTTTTGACTCTAAAATACCTTTAATATCAACATATTAACCATAAAATGCTCTTCGGTCATTTACTTTAAAGTCGGTGATTCAGATTATTGTCTTACCATCATTATGAAGCTATATTTTAATTTTGAAGGGCGTTGAAGATGAGTTTTTTTGTAAAAATGATAGTAATTTGAAGACCAAATCAAATTTAGAATAATTAACTAAATGAAATCAAGGTTTTTATCCTCTTTAATTTAATGGGTATTTAGGGCGGGTGGCTATGGATTCTTTAGGTGGATCTAGGTTTGGATTGAGATTTAATTAATTTAGGTTAATTCTGAAACATACCAATAAAGTTGTTTTGCGTAATAAATGATCCATTTATTAACATTTTAAAATATGACTATACAAAATAAGGGCATTTCAGAGATAATACGTTGACGTCAAAGGTATTTTAGAGCCAAAAGATCGACGAAATTATTTTTGTATCAAATGCGATAATTTATATTTTAGGTCTTTTTTCGTACAATTTATCTTTTCTATATTTTCTTAGGTTTATTAGTCCACTATCAATTTTATCGATTTAAGATATTCATTTATATTAAAAATAATACACTCTAATAGAAGTAAAAATTACATCTAAAATTCAAATTTAGTCTGAATGTAAAAGATATTCTTCACTTCACCATAATCCTAATGTAACGACCTGTTTAGTCGTTTTGAGCAGCAGATTTTATTTCTGGAAAAACAGGCTGAGACGACGGAATCCACGACGGACCGTTATGAGCACGACGGACCATCGAGGGGTCTCGTTTCAAAACACTTAGAAATTCTGAAATTGGGTACTGAAAATCAACTCTCTGAACTTCGTGACGGAATGGCAGGACGGACCATCACAGGCTCGACGGACCGTCACAGACTCTTTGGTGGAAATTGAGTCTCTGAACCTTGCGACGACCTGCAGGACGGACCGTCGCAGGCACGACGGGCCGTCACAGGTTGCGTAATCCCAGTCTAGGTCAGATTTCTTTACACGTTTTAAGGGACGTTTTGGACTATTCCTACTTTAATTATAAAGTTAGAGGGTTAAGGTTAATAAGTCTAATTACTTGGGGGTTAAAAGAGGTAACCTTGAGTAAATTAGTGGGTTATTATTGCCATCTTTTATTCTTAATTATATGCTAATTAGGGTAAAAGAAAGAGGGTTTGAATAAGAAAAAGAAAAGAACAGAAAGAGAGAGAAGGAGAATTGATAGAGAGAGACGAACGAAGAGGAAAAACACAAGGCTTTGGGAAATTCTTGCTTGATCACTAGTCTTCGGTGGAGGTAGGTTATGGTTTTTCTTACGATATTCGTAGTAAACTCTTAATAGCGAATGATATGTATTGATAATATTGTAAACCCTGCTATGTGCTTAATTGTATGCTTGCATGAATGTAATTATATAATTGTGATTATAAGCATGATGAAGTTATTGAATCCCAAATCTTGCAAAACCCTAATCTCTTTGTTAATGATGAAGCCTTGGTATAAAAGAAGGCGTGATGAACTAAAATAATGAGATGGATGATGCCTTGGTAAGAAAGAAGGCTTGATGAATTGATAGAAGGAGATTAGGGGATCGGGTGTCACGAACCGACACGTAGATTTAGGGGATCGGGTGTCACGAACCGACGCGTAGATTTAGGGGATCGGGTGTCACGAACCGACACGTAGATTTAGGGGATCAGGTGTCACGAACTGACACGTAGATTTAGGGGATCGGAGTGTCACGTTCCGACACATAGTAGTAGGGGATCGGAGTGTCACGTACCGACACAAGAGGATTAATGAATATGAGGGAGCGGAGTGTCACGTACCGACACAAGAGAAATAAAGATAAAGAATCTTGAAAGATGTTAATATACCCAATCTAATGAACATAATTCCCAAATGAGTATGGTATTGAGGCTTGAGTCCTCATGTGTGAACTTGACGGCAATTGTTAATGATATAGTACTTGCTGTTGCTACATGTTGAGTATCATAGTTGATTTTATGATATTACTTGGTATATATTGATTTCTATTTTGAGTTGGCCGATGATATCTACTCAGTACCCGTGTTTTGTACTGACCCCTACTTTTATGTTTTCTTCTTGTTTAATTGTGGAGTGCAACAAATGTGCCGTCATCTTCAACTCAACAGTAACTCTAGCCAGTCTTCAGTACTCCGGATATCAGGGTGAGCTAATGCTTCTAGCTTGGACTGGATCTTCCTCTTCATGTCTTGATGCCTTGAAGTTCCGGCATGCACTAGCTTTTATGTATTTTTAGCTTCTTAGAAACTCTTAGATTTAGTAATTCGAAGTAGATGTTCTTGTGATGATGACTTCCAGATTTTGGGAAATAATAGTTATTGAATTGGGTTTTATTAATGAGTTTAAGTCTTCCGCATTACTTTATGTTGATATTACATTGAAATGTTAAGGTCTAGATTGGTTGGTTCACTCACATAGGAAGGTAAGTGTGGGTGCCAGTCGCGGCTCGATTTTGGATCGTGACACCTAACGATTATAAGAACTTAAAATATTAAATATTATGAAAAGTGAATGTTAGTCTATATTATTTTTCTTATGACACATGTTTAGAACGTTATTAAATTGGGTATTGTTTTGGTTTCCATTTGAAAAGAAAAAGTGTAGAATTTTATAAGAGGTAGAAATTGGTTATGCAAATTAATATATTTATAATTTTTTTCTTTTTAACTTATTTTTCAAAGTGGCTCTTTATTATAATTATATTATTATTTTTACATCATTTCAATTTTGTTGCATATCTTAAAAGGGACTTAATGAATTAACTTAAGAATCACGATTGTTGCATTAATCTCTTAATTTGAAATTAGTAAGGCCTTTGTGTGTGTCATAATAGTAAAAAGATTAAGGTTTTGAATCACTGATTAAAATTTGATTATCGTTTAAATATGATCGAGAAATAATCATTGTAAAAATAACATTTGAATACAATATACCTAAGTAACTAACTAAAATACAAACAATTCCATATATGATATTGAAGTACAAAACGAATTCATAGATTTATAATGTACCTCAAACTTCAATAATTTTTTATGAAATTGAAATAATTATTACGATGGTATCTCATGGTAATTACTTTTTAAAAAACATTTTACTTATTATGTTTCATTTTACACATTTTTTAAAGAAAATATTAACTCGATTGAGGATTATTTAACTTATTTTAATATTTTCTCTTTTACGTCACATTAATATTTCTCCTTATTATAATTAGCGGTTCAAAAAGAATGAGAAAAAAATAATACAACAAGAGTGCTATTAGGGAAATTTATAGTCTCCAATTTATAAACATTTAGTTTATTTATTATTCGTTGTATCGCGTCATTAAATACTTAAATTCGTTAGATAATAATAAAAAAAAATTAATTTGTGTAACATCAATTTAATAGGATTACATCGTTACCTTTTATATATATTTTTATTTATTCTATCTATTCTTATTGTTATATTTTATTTTTTCTTTACCTTACATTTTTATAAAAGTGATATCCAATACCTTACTCTCTTTTTTATAAAAAATAGAATTGTATCATTATATTTATTATTATTAAAAGAATAAAGAAGGAAGTTCCACCATTTTGCTTGGACGGCTTTAGTAATTTAATTTTTTTGACTTTGTCTTTAATTTGCCGGAATTTCTATCTAAAAATAAGTAATATAGACATAGTCCAAGAAAGCAACTATTATAAAATTCACAATATATTTTTTAAAAATGGAGACAAATTTAGGATATATATATATATATATATATATATATATATATATATATATTTGAGTTTGTGAGTTTTATGATATTTATTTGATTAATTATGGAGTTTAAAATTTATTAAAGTATTTCGATCTATTTAATAATGTTTAATGTATATAATAGGTAAGAGTCAAACAATATATGTTTGAGTTCACAAGTTTTGTGATATTCACTTGATTAATTATGGGGTTTAAAATTTATTTAAGTATTTTGATTTATTTAATAATCTTTAATATATATATATATATATATATATATATATATATATATATATTAGATCAGAGTCAAACAATATATATTTAAGTTCATGAGTTTTGTGATATTCACTTGATTAATTATGGGGTTTAAAATTTATTAAAGTATTTCAATTTAGTTAATAATCTTTAATTTATATATTAGGTCAGAGTCAAACAATATATGTTTGAGTTCAATGAGTTTTATGATATTCACTTATTTAGTTATGGGTTTAAAATTTATTAAAGTATTTTAATTTATTTAACAATCTTTAATTTATATATTAGGTAAGAGTCATGTTTGAATTCATGAGTTTTGTGATATTCACTTGATTAATTATGGGGTTCAAAATTTATTAAAGTATTTCAATCTATTCAATAATCTTTAATGTATATATTAGGTCAGAGTCAAAATTATTGAATTTAAATAAATTTGTAAAATTTTCAATGATATTCGTATGTGTTTTTAAATGAGTTTATATTATTTATACTAATCATGTAATGAATTTTTTTAATTATTATTAATATAATTTAATTTGGTTGTAGAAAATTATTTTGCTTTTATTCCAAATTTAGGATTTGTATAAGAAATAGAGTTCATGAGTTTTGTCATATTTTTTTTTTTTTTTTTGAGTTTTGTCATATTCACTTTGATAAATTATGGATTCAAAATTTATTATTTGGATCTATTTAATAATATTTAATGTGTATATATAAGGTCAAAATTAAAATTATTGAGTTCAAATAAACTTATAATTCATCGCTTATATTCATGTATATTTTTTTTAGATAAATTTAAATTATATTATACTGATTATATAATAAATTTTTTTATTAGTGTAATTTAGCTATAAAATTGTTTAGTATTTATTCCAGATTATAAATGAACAATATTATATATAATTTTTTCAAAGTGATCTAATTGGTAACTATTATTTTGTATGAAATTTCAAAATCTTAGTATTCTAAGCAAGTTATTGTCAATCTAATTGATTTATTCAAACAACAAAAATTTGCAAAAATAAATAAATAATTAAAATTGACTCTCCATCTTAAAAAGCATAACATGTCTAATACTAACAAGCAAGAAATAAATTAATTGGCTAAGAAATTAACAATAATAATCCACTTGTTGACTCTGCCCTTAGTGGTTTAATTATCCTTAGTGCCTTGGTAACTTGAATATCTTTGATTTTGGTCACATATATATATATATAGTGATTATATAACAGAAAAATTGACTTCATTTTCAAAGGTGTACTTTGTCTTCCAAATGAATTTGAAGAGGTAAACATATTAAGTTTGGTAAAAATAAAATAAAATTGTAATCGAATTATTTATTATTTTTATTAGAGGTCTTACATATTTGAGTTCTAATTATAGAAAAGATCTTGTTAAATAGTGCATATCTGTTATATGAGTCTTACATAATAGACTAGTCGAAGTCTCAATATGAATATGAATATAAGAATTATGAAAAGAAAAAAGCTCTTCGTTTAAACAAAACAATTAAGTTAATGAATAGCCTTTTCTAGCTCGATGAACTACTTTGTAAGCTTTTATTTATTCAAATCCTTATAATCACGAGAGAGATCAAAGGTAAATATTTTAAATAATTAAAAAATTAGATATGATTAATTAGATATAGTCATAAGGATTAAATTTTAACTTAATAAATGCTCTCTTTGTCCTTTTTTAGTTGTGATTTTTTTTAGAGTCAAGTAAATAAAAACATAAACGAACATTTATGATGTATTTTTTAATCATATCGAAATGTACAAATTTATAATGCTTTTTGTATCGTTTTTAAATATCTAAAATATTAAATCAATGTAATCTAATTTAATTTTATAAATTAATCACATTAACTTTCGAGAAACACACATGACAACTAAAAAGGGTCTGAGAGAATACTAATAAACCAAAAATACCACTACCACAAATTTAAATGTCTAAAATTTTTTTTAAGAAATATATTGATCCAAACGGCCAAGTCAAATGCTCACATTAATGTAAATAATGATAACCTAAATAGTTAATAATAATGATAATGATAATGTTAGGCAACCAACTTATATATAAGATACTTAATAACTATGATTATAATATAGTATTAAAATAATTAGCACACTTACCACATACCTTGATAGACCTAGTAAAACACACAAGTCATTAATAATTTTTTTTATATAAAATATATCTATAATATTCATTGTTAATCGATATTTATATATCTCGAAATTATAAATTATAATACAACACTAAACAGAAATAATGATCGAATATTTGTTATTTAGAAATGAGAAAATAAAACTAGTCTTAGTGGTATGAAATTTAATTAAAAATATTAATTTTTTGTGAAAAAATTTATATGAAGGTGTAAATGACATATTTAATTACTTTGGACATGTACATATCAGAGAGAGGAAAAAGAAAGGAGTTTTTTTTTATCATCATTCGTTTTGAAACAGAATATCGATAAAATATTTTGAAATTTATGGGTGAGGCTTAGTTTCGTAAGATTGATACTCTAAATACTTGACTATCCATTCTAAATACGTTCAACATTCAAATTCAAGACTCGTTAAATAATATCTATTAAAATCGTACATAAATTTTTTTCATTTTTAAAATACTGATTTATGATATTGTCAAAATTGAGTTGGTGATTTTGCGATTCCAATTTTAACCCCTTACGAAATAAAATGTTAGACTAAATCAAATTAACTCTACTAATTGATTTTTTTTCAACTCTTTGCTATTAAAGTTTTTTCCTTTTTATTTTATATATATATTTATGTTAGAAGACAAATTTCCACTTTGTATACTTTTTTTCCTTTTTTCCCCTTTTTTAATCTATGCTATTTTTAAATGATACTTTCTTTCTTCTTATCCGTGACCTAATTTGTTTTCACTCGATATTCAAAGTTTATATTTTGAATCATGCACGATAAAATTATAAAGTGATTTTTTTATAACTAGAACTCAAATCCACGACTTATTATAAGAGTCAACCGTTTCATCACTGCATCACATTTTACATTGTATTTATCATCATTTCACTTACCTATAATAATATTAAATACGAAAACGTTAAACACACGAGCAACTTTTGATTTAATCTATGCTATTTTTAAATGTACTTTCTTTCTTCTTATTCGTGACCTAATTTATTTTCGCTCGATATCCAAAGGTCATATTTTGAATCATGCACAATAAAATCATGAAGTGATTTTTTTATAACTAGAACTCAAATCTACGACTTATGATAAGAGTCAATCGTTTCACCACTGAATCACAATTTACATTGTATTTATCATCATTTCACTTACCTATGATAATATTAAATACAAAAACGTTAAACACACGAGCAACTTTTGATTTGATAAAACATATTAAAATATTCTTTAATTTTATAAAATTAGATATATCATGCAACTTAAAAATTGACAAAATAAAAGAAAAATACTCATTTTAAAAATAAAATTATTATTATTTAGTTAAAAGTTTTTTAACTTAAATGAGCTATGAATTTAATATCATATATATTATCCATAATCTTCCATTTTTGTTGACTTCTTCATGGTAAAAGAACCCAATATTAATAAAGTCTTTACAATTTTTTTCCTTCAAATTTCATTTTTTGTCTATAAATAGCTTCTCCCTCTCTCTCAACCCCTTCACGTTTTTTCGCCTTGTTAGAATTCACCATTTCTAAATTTTTTCTTCTCTTTCTCTCTCTTCCTTCAATGGAGAAAATGGATTCTATCAATTTGTGCAAAACAGACGAAGCAGACGTAGAAGCAGAAGCAGAAGAAGGTATGATTTCCGACGAAAACGGTAAGGAAAAAGGAAATTTGAATTCCGTTGATTCTGTTAATATTTTGAATTCCGATATTCACGCAGGGAATGAAGGAGGAGGAGCGGAAGATATTAATTCAGCTGTTTCTGGAATTATCGATGATTCAGTTAAGGAAAATAGCAACTTATTAGGTGTGATTAAGCCGCATAGCTTGTTGCCGCAACCGGAGGTACCTGCCGGAGTAGCGATTATTGTATCTCCAGGTGAAATGAACCGGTCTCAGTCGATGCCGGAGAGTTTTGATATGCCGGCGATAGGAAAATTCTTTCGTGAGAAGAGTAATAGTTTATCGTCGGCGATAACGAAGCGGTTGTCGTCGATGAGGGATCAGTTTGATGATGAGAAAGTGGTGATTAAATCGGAATCGCAGCAGGTGACGGAGTTTGATCTCTCTGGAATGAAAGTGATTGTGAACTTAAAACCTCCGGTGAAGAAGCTTCCCGGAAGAGTGAGTTTCTTCTCGAGATCTAATTGCAGGGATTGCACCGCTGTGAGGTCGTTTCTGCACAAGGAAAACCTAAACTACGTTGAAATTAACGTCGATGTGTATCCTAAAAGAGAGAAGGAACTAATTGAGAGGACCGGAAGTGCTAATGTGCCGCAGATATTTCTGAATGATAAGTTGTTAGGTGGACTGGTGGCGTTGAACTCGCTACGGAATAGCGGGATGTTGGAGAAGAAATTTGCAGAAATGTTGGCCGGAAAATGCCCGGAGGATGCACCGGCACCACCGGTTTACGGTTTCGACGACGATTACGAGGAGCAAAACGACGAAATGGTAGATATTGTAAGAGTATTGAGGCAAAAGCTTCCGATACAGGACAGAATCATGAGGATGAAAATAGTAAAAAATTGCTTCTCCGGCGGTGAGCTTGTGGAGGTTCTGATCCACCACTTGGACTGCGGCAGGAAAAAGGTATGCATCTCGCTTCTTTCACATTATTACTAAATTATATTATAGAGTATTAATTCAATATTACAATAATCAAATTTAGATATTTAATTTTCTATGAAATTATAATATATGATAAAAATATAAATGTTCGTTATTCAAAATGAAACTATAGGCACCTAACGTTCACAATAAATTGCATTATTATCTACTAATCCTAATAGGAGACGCAAGCACGAAAATGAACGCTAACATTTTTAGTATAGAATTGACGTTTGATCAGATTCTACAGTGTTTTAGGATTTTGAGGTATTAATGGAACGTGTAAAGGTATTAATGGAAATTTATATCCACTTTATTATAGTATATTATAAGTACTATATTTTTAAAAGTATTGTTCACTTAGCCCAAAAAGAATAATAAGATGGTACGGTGTGCAAGGGTCAACTAAGCTAATTTCTTATGTTTAAGTACAAATAATTTGGTTTTCGATATAAAATTTTGAATGTTTGGTAACACGTACGCACAAATTAAAATAATTTTGTAACAACAAATTATTTTAGGCAAAGAAAAATAGTTTGACCTTTTAAATGCATGTAGTTGTGCAGTGGTGCCAAACAATGTTCGACATAGAAATATTTGGGACAAGATATTCCTTACTTACAAAATGTAAGTTCCGTATCATACATATTGTCCAATAAATGTGAGACCGATTATAATTTACTGCATAAACAGAAGTATACTCCTGATAACTTACTAATAGGAGAATATATACGTCAATGGTTAGAGTATAGAGTTAGAGCCTGTTTGGCTCAGCTTAAAAGCTGATCAAACTAACTTAAAAGCTGGTTTTTGACTTATTTAACTGTTTGACAATACTCAAAATAGCTTATTTTAAGTTAAACAAAACTTATTTTAAGCCAAAAGTTAAAAGCTGGGGTAGGGGTGTTTTTTTTTTAACTTATAAGTTGTTTTAAGTTGACCATATTTTTATGTTTTTTCCCTTAATATTTTTATACAATCTCCAAGTTACCCATATAACCCTAACATCTCTTTCTTCTATTTTTCTCTTTTCACGTTTTGCATAACAACTTCAGCACTTTTATCCAAACGCATAACTGTTTATTTTAAAAATAAGTTTCAGCACTTTCAAAAATACTTTTTTAAAGCTGCTTTTATTAATCCCATCCAAACGGGCCCTTAGTAGATAGTTTTACGGTATGATTTTTCTTATTAGTGGTATTGGTATTTTCTCACTCTCACTTTATTATTATTTCTTATTATTTTTTCTTTGATGATCATATTATTTGTTGGTGTTACTTGAAATTCTATCCTCTTTATTTTGTTATGATTTATTTTAAGCTAAGTGTCTATCGAAAAGGAAAGGTCTATTAAATGGTACGATTTAGTTATTCAATTTGGTAGGAATACTTCTAAGTTTTGAAAATTAGATAGAAATGACAAATAGTATAAGTTAGGTTAAAAGATATTTTTCTCAATATTTCCAAACTTTTAACTTTTACACTTTAGTCCAACAACGTAGTTGTCCGAGAACTTCAATAGTTGTCCAGACAATTTGGACAACTACGAAAAGCTATTTTGGACAACTACGAAAAGATATTTTTACTCCTTCTACTAATATTAAAAATAACAAAAATAAATAAATCAAGAAGACCCACTTGTCCTATTTTTTTAATTGAAAACTTCCGAGACATTTTAAGCTTATTTGTAGTAAAAGTAAGATTGCGCATAAACAACTATCTTTTAACTCTTTATTTATGGAGTTTTGCAAATAGTCAATTTGATTTTGAACCCTCTCAACTAGTTCAAATTCACGTTATGAAATCCTACTTTAAAACAGTCTTTATTAAAGATGATTTCATTTTTGAGGTCCAAATTAAAGATGTCTTCTACCCACCACAATTGTTGGTGATTTTTGAAATTAAGTCATACTATGTACTAGTAGCATGAAATGGGTTTAAACTTTTAAAGTAGATAGGCCATTGTTCAGGCTTTGGTCACAGTCAAATGAATAAAGTCAAGTAGTTTCTACCCGAACCACACGTCTATCTTGGGCTCACTTAGAACTCAGAAAAGTTCCTCTATCCAACGGTCCCGTCAATCTCGTGCGCTGATAATGAGTATATTACCCACAGTCCCACACGCTTTTGAAATTAGTGCAATCAATTAACTTGGAGATTATTAATGAAGTCATTATATTTCTTGGGTCAATTTGATAAGTTATTTGGAAATTGTACACTTTAAATATTAGCCTTAGCCTCGTCATTATGATAGATGCGTGAATTGGTCTTTTCTCCCACGTGCTGAAAGTTAGTCACTGTTTCATTTCTTCATAAAAATAAAATACCCCCTTGGATTATTTGATCTTTTGATAGGAACATTGGATCTTGTATTCATTTTTCTCTTTATAATAATTGCAAAGGTGAGGAAATGATGAGAAGGGTTAAAAGAAAATCAACGTGAAACAAATAGGAGAGTTTTTTTTCCCGGAGTCATTTGGATATAGTGTATAAAAATAATATTAAATAAAGCATGTTATTAGGGTTATATTAGTTATGCTTGCATTAGTTATACAATAAAAAATATTTCTTATGCATAGTTTGGTTTGATGTATTAAAAAAAAATATATTGTATAAAAATATTTATTACAAAAGTATCCTCTAAAATTATGATTGAGAAAAAGTAAAAATACTTTTGAGGGGTAATTGAGTCTTTTAGCTAATGCATATATTAAATTCTTTTACATTACTAATATCTAAAATCGATGATATTAGTATTTAGCAATACACTCCTCAATACATATAACATGAAAAAATGTATCGCATTAGATCATATTAATAAACAAAGCTGATGTAAATATTATGTTATTAATACATTCTACCGAAGGCCTATTAAGATACTTCTCGTTTGCTACTATAAGCTCTATTATTCAAATCCAATCCATTCACTGGGGTCCGAGGGATAACGTTTTTCGTCCTTTCCTTTTCTTTCCTTTTTCCCATGAAAAAGCGACAGGCTTTTACGTACCAAAAAAGAAAAAAGTGACAAAGCTTCCTTTTTTTTTCTTCTCTTGTTTCCAAACACATGACTAGTTTTCATAAAACAAAAGAGTTTAAAAACATGTGTTACTTTCAAGAATGAATATTTTTTGGAGGATCAAGTAGTCTGTCCTAACGGCTATACCAATGAAGATAGAATAGATCATATGAGAAATGGAGCTCAAATTCTAATAGATAAAAAAATGCTAGGTTGTTCTTCCCATTATTTTTAGCGGGGCGGTAGCATGTACATTCTTTTGATTACCCAAGAGTATAGTCTAAAGCCCAAGGTCAATGAACATGGAAGGAAATATGGTTTAGTGGAGGTGCGCGCAATGGTTATTGTAAAAATGAACTAGACATTTTTCTTATGGCATTTCTTTGTTCTCATTTATTTTTTGCTTCAAATACAATCTTTCTTCCATGATCTCCATAAAGGAACTTTCAGGATATTATTTCAGTTGATGTGCGCGCAAGTTAGTTACTATCATTTATTAAAAAGGAATGAATTTTTTCTCATGACATTTATTGTACCATTACTGCTTCAAGGTCAATTGTCCCTCTATATATGATCTTCAGTAGAGTAACTTTCTTGTGGATACATTGGATTGGCCTGAATTTCTGATTGTTAGCGGATCTAATTCTGGAGTTTTAGCATCTGTGTAGCATGGCCTTGAATCCAGTCTGCATGAGTTACTCATTACCTGTAGTTTGTTGAAAAAAGAAAAAAAAAAGGGTAACACAATCTTTTGGTATTTCTCAAACTTTATTTTCTAACTAAACATAAAAGTTATTTCAGATTCAATCATAGCATAGTGCTTAAGTAAGTATAGCAAAGTGGAAACTTGGAAGTATAATGCAAAAATGAATTCTAAAAGCTTATAACATTAGATACTGAGACGTGTCCATGCAACACTACCGTTGTTTTGCAATGACCTCATTAATTAGCAAAGCCATTGATTTTTAAGAATCATTAAAAATTTTATCAATGATACTGCATGGACTTATATTTCAAAGTAATACCTATTTGATATCTAACACAGGCTGTGGAAATTGGGAAGAACCTGGCGAGAAGGCATTTTATTCACCAAGTCTTTGGGTAAGAACCCGAAAAGCATTTTATGACTGCTGCCCATCAGTGTAGATTTTATTCTATTGACAAATTACTCTACTGTTTATGCCAGAGAAAATGAATTTGAAGATGGAAAACACTTCTATAGATTCCTTGAACATGAGCCTTTTGTTCCCAAATGCTATAATTTTCGAGGATCCACAAATGACAATGAACCCAAGGACGTTGCTGTGTTAGGTCAAAGGCTTGGTAAAATAATGTCTGCATTACTTGAGTCTTACGCCTCTGATGATCGGCATCATATTGATTATATAGGCATCAGCAATAGCGAAGAATTTCGGAGGTACCTACATTTCTCTTTTTTTTTTGTCAGAAACTGTTAAGTAACTTGTATTAATTGGCTTGTGCTTTCAGTGGTAATCTCCATCTTAGATATCCTTGATAAAAATTTCTGTAGGTTCAGCTGCAGCTCATTTTTCTATTTTGGTTTCTCTTCTCTGTCAGCAAACATGTTGCAGATGAATCTTTTCATTTGCTAGTCTTTTCTTTCCTTGCTTCATAATTCTAGAAATAACTTTCAGGTAGCTTGCCAAATATTTTTTTTATCCTTCATGTAATCCTTTAATTGAATAGGACATCTTTTACTCCTGTTGACTACAGGATTTTTGACCTTTTGTTTAATCCTTTGCTTTGTCCTCTCTGTATAGTTATTGTTATACGATTCTCAGAGAAAAATTTTAAGAGGCTATTTTGAAGGAGGAAATGGTTTCAGTTATGAGTAAATAGTGTAAATGACATTAGCTGCAGCAAATAACTAAAGATATCTGAGTACTGCAGCAATATAATTCAAGCAAATAGGATGCAATGGATGACAAAGTCTCCTCCCACACCATGGGCAATTAGATGGAATCTCAACCTCCCAGAAATCTTTTCTCCTTGTAGTATAGTGAGGATTCATTTCATCCACAGTATGTATGTATCTCTTCATATCATTGACTGAAAGATGTCTTGAATTGTAGCATACCATATCTTCAGCTCTGACGCTATCCTTCCAATAAGCTAATAGCTTCCCAACCGAAACCTTATAATCCCTGAGCATCTCTAGCTCACCATACAAAGCATTTAAGTATTCTCTCAAACTGGTGCGCCGCCTTTATAGAAGGACTGGAAAGCATGCCCTTGGAGTTTGTACGAAAAGCATTCAAGTATTCCCATGTCTGTCAGCTGTTAATCGTACCTGTCAGCACACATGAGCTGATTATTTTTCACTGTGATTCATCTCTAGCTCACCATACGAAGCATTAAGTATTCTCTTAACCTGGTGCACCGCCTTTATAGAAGGACTGGAGAGCTTGCCCTAGGAGTCTGTACGAAAAGCATTTAAGTATTCCCATGTCTGTTAGTTGTTAACCGTACCTGTCAGCACACGTGAGCTGCTTATTTTCCTGCCTGGTTTCTACTTTAGAAACTTCCTGTACTAAGACCGGTCAGCTTAATAGAGAGCTTGGCAGTCTAAAGAGGTTTAATCTACTTAAACAAATAAAGATGAAATCTATAAGCAACCTATGGCCCAATGCTGGAAATTAGGAACTTTGGACTTAAAAGTATACGAACCCTTCTTATTACTTAATTCCAGTGCATATTCACAACCAATTCAAAGATAGTTCATTACTGAACTTGTATTAGAAGAATGTTACCAGCAACACCCCTATCTTTAAAATAGCATACTGCTTCAAAGTAA
Source organism: Solanum lycopersicum (assembly GCF_036512215.1). Taxonomy (NCBI): domain Eukaryota; kingdom Viridiplantae; phylum Streptophyta; class Magnoliopsida; order Solanales; family Solanaceae; genus Solanum; species Solanum lycopersicum. Next base: position 2,585,892 of record NC_090800.1, read on the forward strand.
GAGGAGATGAAATCATCTGCTAGAATATCTTAATCTCTACTTCTCAAATGTTGTTATAAGTTAGTTTGTACCTCCGATTTAACTTAATTAGTCAGGTTTGCATCATGCTGTTATCAAACTCTTAATTCATTCACAATAAACTTCCTATTGTAGTAGCAGAATATCTTTTGACAGACAGACACCTAATACATCTCTATGCATCTGACCAGAAAGAAAAAGCTAATCTATCTCTTTTCTTTAGTAGGTTTCACAGTCCATTTCCTTAATTAAATACTAACCAAGACCTTTATCTGAGGCAGCGGGTTTGTATGATAATTATCTAATCTTTCTGTGTTATCTCACAAATGCAGATATACAAATCTGATTCAGGATCTCCACAGGGTGAACCTCCTAAATCTTTCAGCAGACGAGAAGCTAGCCTTCTTTCTGAATTTGTATAATGCTATGGCCATTCATGCCGTGATCAGGATTGGTCATCCTGGGGGCATGATCGATAGGAGAGCGTTTTTCTCCGAGTTCCAGTACATGGTTGGTGGTTATTCCTATTCCCTATCAGGGCTTAAAGATGGCATACTTAGAAGCAACCGAAGAGCTCCTTTTACTCTGATGAGACCCTTCCCTAGCGGAGACAGGCGTCTGGAGGTAAATACGTCTCCCCTGTATCTTATATTAATTTAGCTACTGTTGCAACTGTTTAATTGAATACTTTTTATACCAAACATATATGCTGTTTCAGTCACTCGAGGCTTTGATAGACACCATGGAGTCAATTTGAATGCTTTAAATTTAGCTGCTCAAGTTACAGCCTTATGTCAGTTTAAGTAGGCATTTTGAATTATACTTTAGTTAAAATAAAAGAAAGCTGTCAGAGTTCGTTATTTTGGGACATCAACTTTCACTAGGAAAAGAAAAATATGTGAAAGTTGAAGATTAGTGAGATAAAACCTGTTCTGCAGTATTTCACTTTAAACTAAAATACTGATGTTTAGGAACTTCATACAGTTTCACTTTTCCTCGGGATCCCATGGTAAAATCTTAAATGTTATACTTCCCGTGCGCAGATGGCATTTCAGAAAGTTAATCCGTTAATCCATTTTGGACTGTGCAATGCAACAAGATCAAGTCCAGCAGTAAGATTTTTCACACCTCAAAATGTCGAGTCTGAACTAAGATATGCTGCAAGAGAGTATTTCCAGAGGGATGATGCAATGCAAGTTGATTTGTCCAAGAGAACTGTCTACCTCAATCGAATGATCAAGTGGTAAATTTCTTTTAAATGTAGTATTTTTCATCCCTAAGATTTAAGAAAAAAGATATGCTCCTTTAACCACGAATTTTCGTGCTTGGTGGCATAAACTCCTTCATCCATTACTAGAGGGCCCTCCAAATTGAAATCACCTTATAAATTTGGTTTTATGCTTGACGAAACAACTTCTCTACGCTATAAAGGTAGGATCTAGGGTCTGCATACATCCTACTCTCCCCGAACCCCTCTTATGGGATCCTATCAGATGTGTTGTTGTTTCTTGGTAAACTAGTTCAAGAGTAAGTATACTCGCCCCGCTACCATTCCTAATGTATCCAACATATTCACTTTGCAGGTACAATACTGATTTTGGACAGGAAAAGGAAATATTGAAGTGGATTACGGGTTACTTAGATGCAACTAAAGCAGGTCTTTTGACACATCTTATGGGTGATTGTGGACCTGTTAATGTTGTTTATTCTAGTTTTGATTGGTCTCCAAATGCTTGACCAAAATTGTTTGCAGCTACTATATATAGGGGAGCACACTTCATTTTATTTTTCTTATACCCCTCGTCATTGTTTAAGTATCAATCGCTCACAAAAAATAGGGCATTGTTGATTGATTGTCTAAACTTTAGGCTAGTTAAAAATTTGTGTATAGCAAGAGCTTGTTAATGAATTGCAGGTTTGGTATGTGCTCTTTTTTTTCTATATACGGTGCATTACTCATAACGATTGGAGGTTTTGAGATAGACCCTAAAGTCCAAGCGCTTCAAGTTGAGCATGACTAAAATAAAGTACATGATTTCACTACTAAAAATATGTCAAAAATTAATCTCAAAAGAGAACGGAATTAAATAGACCTTTGAATGTGGATCTTTTCAGCACCAAAAATCGATAAAATGTAAATCGACCTTTGGATGGAATGGAAGTTTGTATCCATTGTCATATGGGATATAGAATGGTTAGATCGATTTTGTTGTAGGGGTTTAAATGTTGGCTAGTCAAGAACCATTATCTTCCAACGATGATTGTAGAAAAAATGAGGTAGCTTAGGCAGGATGTGTGGACATATTAGGAGAGATTATATTAGGAATGAAGATATAATCGGTAGGGTAAAGGGTGACTTTGTGGTGGATAAAATGCAGAAGACAAAACTGAAACGGTTTGAGCATACGAAAGAGATCGAGGAGCACGAATACCCTAGTGAAAGGGTGTGCGAGATTGACAATGATAAGTCTAAGAAAATGTCGAGGTGGATCGACAAAGAATTTCTATGTTTGAACATCTTTACTTCCTTGTCGATATTACTCGAATCTGGAACTTCTAATCAAGAATAAAGAATTATTTATCATTTTATTATAATTTTTTTTTCTATATACAACCTTATTAATTAGAGGTGGATAAACCGTCATCTATTAAAATAGACAGACTTTTTGGAACTTCCTAGCTTTGAAATTATTTATAGTAATTTTTAAAAATTATTATATTTAATTTATAAAATAGTTAAATATATCTCTTACTTTTTTTTAAAAAAAAAATTGTAAATGAAAAATACTATAAATATTTTAAAAATAGGGAAAGGTAGATCATAAACTGTCGTCTACCAATAAGTAATGTCAAAAGTTTATCTTTTCTATTTTTAGAAAACAAACATTTGGTTTTTGGAAAATAAAAGAAATGTAGTCAAACTCTTTTTTTTTTTTTTTTTTAAAAAAAAGGAAAAACTTCAGTATAATATTCAACTCGAAATAAAGAATTTAATAAAAATTCTTTTTTAAAAAAAATTAAATAATGATCCATAAGCCATAAATGCGTCTCCGCTTTAAACCACTAATCTTGACTAAGAATTTTTGCATTTATTTGAGTAATAAAAACTTACCTTTGACTTGCACCAAACTACTCCCTCAAATCATTTGTTTCAATAGAGAATAAAAACACTTTTAAATTTTGAGTAAATTATTAGTTTCGTTTTTGAATTATTAATAGTTTTAATTTTTTTTATTTGTCTAATGAAATTTATATATACCTTTAATTTTGTAGTATAAGTGAGATAGAATTTTAAATTCTCGTCAAATTTAGAGATGTTCTCAACAATTTTATAGGGTTTTTAACTTTTTATTATATGTCTTCTGCTCCTACAAGAGTTTGAGATAACTTGTTATATTATGTGGCAAATTAAGGGTGTATCTAAGTTTAGTTAATCAAGTAGAAAAATGTTTTTAAGACTATTAATAGCTCATATATGTAACTAATAATTTTCGTCAAGTTCAAAAATGTTTTCAATACTTCTCTGATCTCTCTTCATTTTAACTTGTTTAAGCTATAAGAATTCAGATATTCATTTTAATTTATTCAATTTAAAAAATTTAAAAATAATTTATTATTGAGAAAAAGGACAAATATATCCAAAAACTATCATAAATGATTTGCAGATACCCTCCGGCCTCCATCATACTTTTTGGACATTGGTACCCCTGCAGAGGCGGACCCACATGGTGTCCGTTGGGTGCTCGAGCACCCATTAACTTCGTTACGGAATATATATCTATGTAGAAATTGATAGGTATTTGTATAAAATTAACATAGAGCACCCAATGAATAAATGATTTAGTTGACCCAATGGCTCCTGGATGGGTACTTAAGACTTTTTTAGTGTTGTTACCAAGGTTCGAATCTCATTGTTAACACATATTTTTTATATTCGTCTCCCTATTTAGTCTTCCATTAGAGTGAATGACATATATGTTCTAGTTTTTGGACGGCAGAGACATCAATGTCCAAGAATATAACGAAAGGTATTTGCATACCATTTATAATAATTTCAAATATATTTATCATTTTTTCCTTTATTATTTAATTTCTAATTTAGATGTTAAATCTGACACATTATTGTACATGAAGATTTTGAGTCACCAACACATTTCTAGTTTCTTATTTAGTATTTATTTTAGGTGAGTCTATGGTTTATTATAAATTAGGTTGAATCCAACATTTTCCTTAGTCTAAAAAAAGTTATTTAAAGGAAATTTGTTGTAAGAAGATACATTTTCTAAATTATTAGTTAAAAGGTTTTGGTTTAGTCTATGTTTGTTGGAAAAATGAATGTATTCTCATATTTTGATTTCGAAATCTTTGTTTAATGAATGATATACTTATTTTTTCTCTATATATTTGGCCTAATACCTTAATTTTTTAAAATAAATATTTCAATATTTTGACTTTCATAAACTTGATCAAACAGACTAACCAATATTTTATCGTAAAAAATGTTAGAGATTTTCAATAGGAAATACTTGGTGTAAATCAAGGAGATTTTTAACCATATAGACTTTCATTCATAAATCAAATATTTAATACTTAAAACCTGGAAAAATTTATTTAATTTAGTACTATCATTTATTTATTTGTATCAGAGTTGTTGATTTGTTCAACCACTAGTTTGAACTGTTGGTAGAAAAATGGGAAAAAATTATTAGACTTTTTGACAAAATTGTAGGACCCAACCAACAAGTTTTTCTTCCTTCTTCTCATTATTCTGTTTCCCATTAGAAATTTTTTGACTTTAAATAGGAATAAAATAAATAAATATTTGGTCATTTGACCCCTTAAAAAGAGGGGATAGAAGACAATATGTGTTTCAAATAGATTTTATCTTCAAGAAGCATTAACCATTCGGAGTCCATATTGGAGCTTTCATTAAATTTGGATGGCGCACTGCATTGTTCGGAGTCCACATTGAAGCTTCCACTAAATTCGGATAGCGCACTGCAGTGTCCAGAGTCCACATTGAAGCTCTCACTAAATTCGGATCGCGCACTACAAGACTCATTTAGGAAGAAAAATGAAGCTAACAAACAATAAGTCGATATATTTACCGTAATCTCACAAGTAAAATCTAAAAAAAAATAAAATATACGTAAACCTTATCATTATCTTTATTAAGGCTAGAAAGAAAGGAGGAGAAAGCTAGATTAGCTTGAATATGCCCTTATCCACTAGTGGGGGCATTACTAACAAAGCATTTTCCAAATGATTTAATCAAATACAATATGCTATTCTCACAATACACTTGTGATAAAGAATTATCTTCATTAAAAAAAAAAAGTTTATTTTAGAAGTTTGATCAAACAGACTTTTTGGAAATACATTTAACCCTAACTTTTAACGGAAGGCAAAGTCACGTCATTTCGCATAGTTTTCAACTTACAAAATTGGTGTAGCCTTCAAAATCCTACAACTACATTACTTAAACAAGTCTTTGGTTGTGAAGATAACAACAAAAAACCTAATGTAATCCCGCAAGTGACGTTTGAAGAAGATAGAGTGTACGCAGACCTTACTCCTACCCTTTGAAAAGGTAGAAAGACGGTTTCTGAAAGATCCTCAACTGAACAAACAATGAAACATAGGCAACATACACAAACTAAAGAAAAGAAACCACCATAGAATTGATAAATGCAAGAAGGAATAAAATGATGTTGTCCATCTATTATTAAGGTAAGATAAAGTCACATCCAAAATTCACAATGTTATTTGTACATGTTTGAGAAGAAACATAGTATATATTCTTCAATTCCAGGAAGATACAAATAGGGATAAGATACAACCATTTACACCAGAATACACTGCTATATGTGCAGGACATCCGCTGGAAATATAAGTTATCGACAACAAGTTCTCCTCTAAAACACATGAACATCAGGTGGTGTGTTTATGTTGTCGAGCCAAGTAACTAACTGCTGCGAAGAAGGCCTTATTTTAGGAGATTCATGCAAACAAAGGCAAGCGATTTCAAGAACCAATAACATTTCCTTTGCGTGCTGCTTGTCATATATCAGAGGATCAAAGACTTCAGTTTCCCTCTTCTGTTTCTTCATTTGGATCACCCAAGAGATTAAATCTCGGCTTGCTCTAGGCTTGCACGGATCCATCGGTCTTTTGCATGTTAGAAGCTCCAAAAGAACCACACCAAAGCTATAAACGTCCCCTTTATAGGTAGCTACGGAGGCTTGGCCATATTCAGGAGGTATATAGCCTAATGTTCCGACAACATCAGTGGTCACATGAGTGTCGTAGGGCCGAATAATCCTTGCAAGACCGAAATCAGCTAAGTGAGCTTCGAAATTTTCGTCAAGAAGAATGTTACTAGACTTTATATCTCGGTGCAAGATATGAGGCTCGCACGCTAGGTGCAAGTACGCTAGTCCTCTTGCAGCCCCTTGAGCAATTTGAAGCCTCAGATCCCAGTCCAATAAAGCAGGTCCGTCAACTTTCTCGTGCAGCCAATAATCCAAACTTCCATTCTCCATGTAGGAATAAATTAGAAGCCGGTCAGTTCTGTACTTGCAATATCCTTGAAGATGAACCAGATTCGGATGCTGAGCTCTTGAAAGTGATTCAACTTCGGCTTGGAATTCTCGCTCCATTTGCCCGTAGTCACCTGAAAGCCGCTTGATGGCAACTTTCCTACCATCACGAAGGATGGCCTTGTAGACCAAGCCGAAGCCTCCACATCCAACAATATTTGATTGATCAAAGTTGTCAGTACATTTCAAAAGGTCATCAAGACACATCTCTTTAGTGTTCTCCTTGTTATGGAAAAATATGACCAGACTTGAGCCCAAGTCCTCCAGTTCCCTGTTAGAAGCATCCAGCTCCTTTTCCTGATCAACTACTTTTCGACTGCTTGCCCGTACAACAATCAAGTACATGAGGGCAAGAAGAAAAATCGTTCCAAGACCAATGCCAATACCCATGCCAATGACAGTTCCTTTGCGCCTCTTTCCTTTGGCAACCGAGTCACGAGGAACTTGGCTGGCATTTCGACAGGTACTACCATGTTCACCGCAGAGTCCTTGGTTGCCCTCGAAGCTTGATGTTGGAAATGTTGGGAACTGACCTCCAGTAGGAATTTCCCCTGAGAGTTTGTTATAAGCAACACTGAACTTTGACATAAAGCTGCATTGGACTAAAGAGGAGGGTATGCTGCCAATCAGATTGTTGTGGGATAGATCCAAATTCTCTACGCTCGCCATACCAGACAGGCTACTTGGTATTGTCCCAGATAAGTTGTTGCTTTTCAGATCCAAAACATGTAACCTTTTCAGATTCCCAAATTCCGGCAAAATTGCTCCAGTGAGAAAGTTGTTACCTAGTTCCAGTGTTGGAGGGAAGCTAAAAATCTGATTATACTGCAACCCTCTAACACTTACATTTCTTTTCAAGAAAAAAGGAAAGTCTGGTGATGGCTCATTCATTGAGACAGGGCCAGAGATTAGGCTCTTCAATCTGGTAATTTCTTTCGGAATCTCCCCGGTAAACGAGTTGTTGGAAAAATCCAGATAGAATAGAAACTGGAAATCTCCAATCCAAGGTGGAAGTGTTCCCGACAAACGGTTCCATGACAAGTCCAACAGTTGCAGTTTTGAGCTATTTCTCAACCACTGAGGAACAACTCCAGTTAGCCTGCAATTGGCAATAATGAGAGCTTTCAGCTCACTAAACTGCAGGCTAGAATCAGTAGGCAACTCCTCATCCCGAAAATTCAGAGTAAGGACCAACGTAGACAAGTTCTTGCAATGCTGTAAAATTCTGAGAGCAGCATCAATATTATGCATACTGTTGTTCGAGACTGAAAGGGACGAAAGGCTATGAAAATTCTTGAAACTTTCCGGCAGTTGTCCAGTGAAAGAGTTTCTAGCCAGATTGATAGTTTGCAACCTTTGACAAGTAGGAAGATAATCAGGAACTAACCCACGGAACCCATTCGTAGCTAGATCAAGCGAAACAAGACTAACCATTGCTGAACAATTAAGCTCTATGATACCCCCTAAAGAATTATTTCTCAAACTAAGAGAACTAACAGTCCCAGAATTTGCCAATGAAGTTGGTATATTACCAAAGAACCTATTTGAATGAGCTGACAAATATGTTAACTTCCCTAATCTATCGAACACATCCGGAATGTTTCCTGAAAATCCATTTGAACAAATATCCAAATGAACCAAACTAGACAGATTACCAATCTGACTGCTAAGCTGCCCCGAGAATCGATTCTCTTGTAGAGACAATACAGTCAATCTTGATAGCTTAAACAGTTCATCTGGCAAACTACCAGACAGAAGGTTAGAGCCAACACAAAAAAGCTTTAATGAACCACAATTCCCAATTCCTACTGGAAGACTACCATTAAAATAATTAACCCCCATCTTAATAACAGAAACTCTAGTTGAATTTTCACAGATACCCAAAGGAACTGGTCCTCCAAAGGAATTATCAGATATATTGAAAACTTGAAGCAAAGGCAAGTTCATGCTACTAGGAAACAATCCAAAGAAATCATTATTGCTCAAGTCTAATACTTCCAATTTAGACAAATGCAACAGTGTAAAAGGAACAGGTCCTTTAAAGAAATTGTGAGATAGATTAAGGGTTCTTAGCTCATCCAAATTACCTAAAGATTCAGAAAGTTTCCCATTTAACCTTCTTTTCCCAAGCTCCAACTTCACCACCCTCCCAGAATCACAAGTAACACCTACCAAATTACAACAATTTGTAGAATTCCCCAAATCCCAGAAATCAATAACTGTCTCTAAACTCTTCACAAAACCCTCAAGTGCTTTCAAATCTTTTGGATTACATATCAAGTTCTGGAGATTTTGAGATTGTGCTTGTAAGCAAATCCCAAGAAACAAAAAGATCACACAAACTTGCAACACACCCATCTTCTTAAAACTCAAAAAAACAACACAAAAAAGAAGGAAACAAAAAAGGACTTTTCACATATTTGATGAAACTACACAGTTTTTTACATCAAGATTGTTCATTTCTATCTGTATCAAGCTTCAAAATTAAAGGAAACACCACAAAAGTATGAATGGATATGAAACAAGAAAAGGGTACTTGACAAAAGTGATGAATGAATGGAAAAAACAAGCAAAAAAATCAAACCTTTGAACCACAAGGAAGAGAAACAAAAAATTGAAGCTTGAGGTAGAGAAACAAAAAGGGTATTTTCTTGTTTTGTTTGTTTTTGAGTTCAAAACTCAACTCTCTTCTTTGTTTGGTCCAAATAGGGCTGCTGTTGTTCTTTGCTATTCCATTATATCTCAGTTGGAGACTTTACACATTCACAGAGAGAGAGAGAGGGGGGGGGGGGGAGGGGGGGGCAGTTCAATTATTTTTAACAAATAGGAGTTTCCTATATTTCTTAGAAGCGTTCGGTATTGGAAACAATTTCTCTACCTCTAACACATCGTGATAAGATTGTCTCGACTTTCATTTTGTGAGGTTTTGTTGGACCACTTGTTGTATAAGTAGTGTTGATCTTCGTTCATTTTAGTTGCCGTGCTTACATTAAAAAAAAAGTATTCTTTTCGTCTATTTTTATTTGTCATGTGACGCTTTTCGAAAATTAAGTGAACTAATTTTTAAAATTAAATCAGACTATATTAATTCGATATTTTAAATAAAAAATTTAAATATTCAAAAACTATAAGAAAAATACTATAAATTGTAATTTTTTGCATATCAATGTAATGAAAAAAATATTCATAAAATGTTAGTCAAAATTATTGTTATTTGATTTTAAAAATAGAAATCATGACAAATTATAGTGGACGGAAGGAGAACTTTGATTAGTTGACTGTTCAGATTTTAATTTTATTGGTGAGAATTCGATTTTTCGAAACCTCACACTAATTTTTCCTTTCTCATATCTCCAATTTTTGGAAAAAAGTTAATATATATTCTTTGTATATTTTTATTTGTTTACTATTCAATTTTATTTGTTTACAATCAAGATAATTTACCATTTTGTGTTATTGTTATGATTAAAGATTATTTGCTTTTTTTTTTTTAATATTTAGATGAGTTTAGACTTGTGATAAAATAAGGGTATTATAGTAATATTGTTATTTTTTTATTAGCTTTTATGAATATGTTAAATCAAACATAAACAAGCAAAAATAGATAAAATCAATATTTGTTCACCTTTATATATACTTAATTAATAAATAGGGAAAGAAATTAATATGATAAAAAAAGGTATAGTATTAAACTGAAATTAAAAGGTAAAAAAAGGTTAATTTTTTTAATTTTTTTTCAGAAGATGTGCAAAAAATAACAAGTTCAAAATAATTTGATTGAAATACACTATATGAGTCATTGGTAGTGAGAATTGGGGTGGAGTTCCAATAATTAATAAAAATTAATTAAGTATGTCACTTTTTTTCTGCCACTGATAATTAAAAAAGAAGAAAAGAATTAAAGTGGTAAATTAATGGACCAAATTATTTTTGTATATTAATGGGAAAATATTTAATAGGGGTCAAGTTTTTCAAAATAAAAAATGGTCAAAAATAATGTTTAGAAAATAGTCAAATTTGCTTATTATATCATTTATTATATTATTAGACTTTTGGTCTAATGTATTCATAAATGTTAAAAAAAGTCTTGTTTTTGCTCTTAATTCTTAATGAAATTCTAATGTGAAAGTAATTTTAAATCAGAATAATTAATTATGAAATAAATATTGAGTTGGAATTCAATCATTTAATCTAATACTTCACGAACACTATATACAAATATAAAATAATTTACTAACAATAAAGATACGTATATAAAAAATATAGTGAAGTACCTATTTAAACTAAATTAAAAATTACTTTTATTATTTATTTGACTCACCATTTATCGTATTAGTGTCATCCTTTTAAATAAAAAAAAAACATATATTTCAAAACTATTTTTTTTGGTTGCCACTTAATAATTAAACAAAAAATATCAATATAAATTATGAAAATGCTAGTCGAGCACAAAGGTATACTTTTTTTTAAAAAAGTATAATTTCTACCAAAAATAAATAAATAACATTTTTATCATTAACTTTTTCCCATAAAAAAGCCACATTTTTTCTTGTTTACTAAGTCAGCCATATATATATATATATATATATATATATATATATATATATATATATATATATATATATATCCGATTTATACGAATTTAGATTAATCAAATTCTAATATAAATATTAAATATCAGATAATAAACTAAAAAAAGAAAAGATCATGATAAAAATAACAATTTTGATTATAAGTTGAGGGTCGGAGTCTTAAGTTAAAAATATTTTTTTAAAAATAAATTTTACAATATCAACATAAATTATTCAAAATCGCAATACAAATATCGAATATTAAAAAAAAAAAATTTGAGTAGAAGTCAAAAGGTTGGGTAGAAAACACGTATTCATAGTCCAATTTCTTATATTATTCCAACTTTTCGAGTTGGTGCGGTAGTTATTTTACATCCAATTTTCAACACTTATTTTGTACTTTTTCTTCGTAATTATCTGATATTTAAAGTTTATTAGATCGAGTAATGAGTAATTTGAATTTATAACACATATGACTTATTAAAGCAAACATATTTTGGTAAGTGTTCTATAGTAATTTGAAAATTTTTTTCATAATCATCTGATATTTGAAGTTTATTAGATCGAGTAATGAGTAATTTGTATTTGTAACACATATGACTTATTAAAGCAAACATATTTTGATAAGTGTTTTATAGTAATTTGAACTTTTTTTTCCGTAATCATTTGATATTTGAAGTTTATTAGATCGAGTAATGAATAATTTGAATTTGTAACACATATGACTTATTAAAGCAAACATATTTTGGTAAGTGTTTTTTAGTAATTTGAAGTGAAAAAATGAAACTTATTCTTTTGATATTTAAAATTTACGAACAAACATATTTTTTTAGAATTTTAACTTTAAAATTAATTTTAAAAATTTTCTTGATCGAATATTTTATTATTTTCATTTTCAAAAACCAAATCGTACGTGTTTGATATATATTTTGAAAACACATTGTGCTTGAATTAGGTTGCTTTCCTAGACTTAATTTATACATATGTTTTTTTTATATATTTTTATTCGATATCTTCAAATGATTGTCAATAAAACACCTAAATCATTCTAGATGTTCTATTAAAAATTTTAAAAAGATTCTAAAAAATCAAATATAACATATCAAGTGGAACTCATAAGTAAAGTCGAAAGAAGATGACATGTATGTAATTTTATTCCTATTTTGTGAAGATAGAATTGCCTATACGATGAGAAGAAGAAAAAAAAAGATAAAATATTATAGAAATAGCTAAATTGACCACTTCTAACCTTGACTTTTGATAGACAGACAGTATCGTGAAATTTCAAGGAAATATCATAGAGAAACTGATAAATTTAAAGTTTAACGATGATAACTATTTTTCAATTAAAGTGACTATATGTCGATTTTATCTCAAAATATTAGTTAGCACGTATATTAATTACCAAAAAAAGAAAAAAAAAATGAAAGTGATATTTTCTAAAAATAACTCCAATATTGTCAATTGTAGGTTGGAAATAAGACTTTTAGTTGATTTCTAGTTCCAAAGACTAACTACCATGGATTCTTAGAGTTAATTAAGTATTTAAGATATAGTATATAATAATTAAAAAAGTTTATAAGTATCTATACTCAACAATGAAAGGTAATATATTGAGTATATTTTTCATTAATATTAATTATTTTTTCGTGTCTCATATTAGTTGTCATGTTTTGCTTCTCCAAAATCAGATTACATGGATTGTAATTGACTAATATCTTATAATATACTACGATCCCTTTATTCCATATTAACTTATTTTTTGAGATTTTTTTCCTTGTTCAAATTATATTCAAGATGGATGTTTGAAATATTTTTAATATTTGTCATTTTTTTAAATGAAGTTTGATATTTTTTAGGAGATAAATTGCGCTACTAACAAAATTATATTTATGATTTTACAAAAAAAAAGAAGAAGTGAAAAGTATAATTTAAAATATTTTTCTTTATAAGTATACATTACCTCACAAATGCAGTTAATATGAAATAGACAAAGCATTATTTAAGCAAATTAACATAAGAAAACTTACAAATTATTGTGTCTATACTTGTTTTTTATTATCAAATTTTATATGTAAAAATTGGCTTGATATAATTTTTCTTGCGGAAAAAGAAATATGAAAACTAATTTGAGACGGCGGAAGCAGTAGTTAAGCTTATTTCTCTTGAAATAAAAAAATATATAAAAGTACCTTTTCGATTTAAAAAAAAGTATATGTATTTATAATAAAATACACGTTTACAATTAGGAAAAACAATTTTAAGAACAAAAAAGTAAATGGAAACACATTATATATTAATTAATCAATAATCATTCCTACTATCAAAAGTAGAAACTAAGCTAGAATAATTAGACATCAAATGTAAAAAGAGATGTTTTTAAAAAAATAAATAAATAAAGTATAACTAATTGTTTGAAATTATTGAACTTGGATTGTAAAATATAAATATTATTAAATTCAATAATTAAATCTTTTTCAATATAACCAAACTTTCACCAAAATTAAATCAAAAGTCAAGCTTCTTCATATCTACTTTTCTTCAATAATTAATTCTTGCATGGCTTATAGATAAATTATGTCTTCGTTTGTTGTAAATAGTTGACTTCTCATGGATTCACATACACAATTTTACAAATTTTTGTGAAGTTTTATTAAAATATTACAATTTTTTTTGAATTTATATAGCATATAAATAAAACATTAATTAATAGCCCAACTTGCACTCTAAAATGTTGTTGATAAAAGAGCGAAACGAAGTGAGAGATCGAGATCAGAAAAATGAGTCGAATCAATCAGGCGTGATCAGGATTTGATCGAAAAAAAGTAATATCAGCGATACCATAATTGACCACCATTGATAATGTCAAAGAAATCATCAAAGAATTTGAAATATGTCGGAATTGAAAATGATGACCGCTTCAGAAAAATAGAAAATTTTCGATACTTTTAAAAATATTTTTAGAAGTGAAAATGTGTAAATGCATATAATTGTATAAAAATGAAAAGTGAAAAAAAAAATATGAACACCTTTAAAGCATAGACATTGAATATCAAAATTTTAAAAACAACTTTAATATAAAATAGATACATCGATAAAGAGGTGTTTGCTAATATTCGATATTATGTTAAAGAAGTTTATGCAATTAGACATTATGAGCAAAATTAGACCTTTTAATTGTGTTTTGGCCTACTCCTTGAAGTTATTTTTCATTTTCATTTTTTCATCGGGATAATATACAAGTACCTTCTCAACCTATAATCGAAATCTCAGAGATACACTTATAATATACTAATGTTCTATTACTCCATTAACTTATTTTATTAATAATTTTCTACTCTTTTTTGGCCTACATGACACTATCTTGTGGGTCCAACGCTGATTGACTTTTTTTTCAAGCTAGTGTCACGTAGATCGAAAAAGGGTAGAAAATTACTTATAAAATAAATTCAGGGGAGTACTAAAACTTTAGTATAATATAAGTGCGTCTCTGGAATTTCGAGCATAGGTTGAGGGGATACTTGTGCATTAGCAATGCCATCATTTAAATTTTGTTTTTATTTCTAGAAATAATAAAATATTGGACTAGCTATGTATCTAACATCACAAAATATTATATATAACTTTTTTAACATAAAATTTGTCATTTGCTTAAAACTAATATTTAGAGCGTAATCAATATGGTCAATTAAAAAAAAAATTACTAAACAACTGAAGACACAAATAGGGTAACTGGTGATTTATTATTATTTTATTTTATTTTATTTTTTTGCATTTTTCACTAATTAAAAAAACTTTGAAATTTGACTGTTAAAATTATGACCAAATTTTTCATGCTTGCATGCATGAGCCATTTGATTCAATAGTAAACTTTGTTGCAAATTTTTGACTTTGAAAAATAAATATTACAAAAATTTTATGTCTCCTTCATGACATTTGTGCATATGGAATGAGATGAGTATTAGTTATACTTTTAAAATATTACATATTTTATAATTAATTAAGAGTTTTTTTACGTATTTATATTTTGATATATGTATTTACTATTAGATAGATAAAGGCGAGCGAGACAAGGGAGGGAGACGAGTGAAATTGTATATATGTATCACAAATACAAGTGAATCACACTAGATACATGTATATTTGTATGTATTGAAGTGATTAACATATATTTGGAATATCAGATACATGAAAACGTACCGAACGACATGGGAAAGAAGTGAAGGAATCGAACGAAATTTGCTAGGAATAACAAAATACTAAATATTCTATGATCTAACTTTTTTTTAATATGTAAATTTATTGTTCGCTTAAAAGAGATATTCAGAGCATATATCTAGGAGATCAATAAGTTATTATAAGAATAATATAAATTTTTAAAAAGGATATTTACTAAACAACTAATGACTCAAATAGGGATAAAATAATGATTTTTTTTTTTTGCATTTTCACAAATTAAAAAAACTAAGAAATTTGACTCTTTAAATTATGACCAAAAAATCCTAGCTTGCATGCATGAGCCACTTTATTCAATAGTAAACTTTGTTACAAAGTTTTGACTTTAATTATGACAAAATTTTCTTTGTCTCCCCATGACATTTGTGCTTGGGACACTCCATTTAAATAAAGATAATTTAAGTTTTTTTTTTCTCCAAAAATAATCAATCTATCTTTACGATATATTAGTATAATTTATACATATTTTATTTTTTTCATATCTCGCTTGTGAAATTTCTGTTGTTGTATAATTTAAAATTTGGCACTAAATTGAGAATTGTTGTAGTGTTAACAAATGTTAGTGCACTTGATATTTATATCATATCAATTAATGTCAACTTTCTTGATTGATCAACAAGTTGTCAATTTGAGCTTAGTGCTTTGTAAATTTTGTGTTATGGGTGGGGGTAATTAAGTTAAGAATAAGTATATATATAAATTAATTTTATTATGAGTAAGCGATAAATGTATAAGAAAAATATATTTTGGATTCATCCATCAGTAATATTTTTACAGTAAAATTAGGAGCAATATAAAAATGAGTAAATACGTGAAGAAGTCAAGAAAATCAATTTATGTAATATATATATATATAAATAAAATATTCATTTATGTAGTGTAATTTTCAATGTGGAATTGGCTTCACCACTAACAAGGGTGTTGAGTCAACTTGTGGATTTTATTCTATTTATGGAAATGAAACATATACATTTTTTTTTATTTCACTATAGAAGGAGAAATTTATAGTGATGCAAATGAGCATCAAAGATATATATAATAAATAGTACACAAGCATGCACAATGAACATGATTGCCATTGGCTTAATTCTTTGTGTCTCCCCACTTGTTCCACTATACAACTTTTTATGTAATCTAACAAGGTTAAGTGGACAAGATTTACCCACAAATTTTGTATAATATATATATCCCATTGGCTTCTTTTTTTAGTTTAATTATGATCTTTGTGCTTCATTTGGAAGATCCACTTATAGCTATTTAGCAAATTGGGATGTAGCAACAAAGTGTGTTATATCCACTTAGGTTTTTATGTGGTGGATTTTCATGTAGATTCAATGAAAGACATGATTTCTCTTATTGCTTTATTTTGAAAAAGTCCTTTTCCATTATTAAACTAGCACTAACAATTTTTCAATATTTATTTTTTGGTTTTTCTCTAGTTCGATACTGATATTTATATTAGTGTTGTCGATAGTCAAGTTGAATTCATATCGTGTAAGGCTTATTTAAGGTTGTAGCAATATTCCTAGTTAGTATTTTCTTTCATGCTATCTGGTATTTATATTAGTATTGTCGATAGTCAAGTTGGATTCATATCGTGTAAGGCTTATTTAAGGTTGTAGCAATATTCCTAGTCAGGATTTTCTTTCATGCTATCTGGTATTTATATTAGTGTTGTCGATAGTCAAGTTGGATTCATATCGTGTAAGGCTTATTTAAGGTTGTAGCAATATTCCTAGTCACGATTTTCTTTCATGCTGATTAGAGTTCGAACTCGAAATATTTGATTAAGAATGAAAGGATTTTATCTATCTCACCATAATTAAATTTTATCAGTAATTAATCAAATTTTCTAAGTGATGTGAAGAGTTTATTATCACATAAACTTCATTATGATATATAAGTCAAAATCAACATATATCACAAACTTTGCTTTCAATCAAAATAATGTCATATAAAATGAAACATAATAGGATGCCATTATTTGCAGTTTGAATTGTGTAAATTAACTGTCTAATCTTATAGAAAATAATATTTCACTTAAGTTGGCATCAAATCATGACTAATTAATTAAGTTGGAAGTCCATTGAGAATGAAGCAAAAATGATAATTATTAGCTTTTACTTTTTCAGAAAAATAGTTGATTTTTAGGCTGTGTATATTTTATTTTATTTTTTTAAAAAAGTAAGCTTCTTATTTATTTTTTTGTGTTCAAGTAAAAAAAATATTAATTTAAAAGTATTTGTATATAATCTAGATAAAAATATATTGCAGATAGAGATATAGGGTTGTAGAGGTAGAGAATACGCAGATAAGATGAAAATAAGGTGTGTTGGAGATAGAAAAAACACAATTAATATGAAATTAAGGACGCGATTTGAGATCATGACTTAAAATTCTCTTTAAAAAAAATATGATTTTGGATTTCATATTGTGGTTTCAATTTATGTTAAATGTAAACCATAATTTTATATCTTGTTTTTAAAAAGACCATTTATTTTAGATTTTGTAAAAAAGAAAGTAAAAAAAAAATCATTTCGGTTTCATTTCATAAATTATAAAGTATTTAAAATTTTGTAATAGCAAATATTTATTTATAAAAGAAACATGAAGATATGTGATTTATCAATGCATCGCCTTAGGATATTCGAAAATGTTATTTATAAAATATGATTTGCTCATTTGATAAGACTACATAAGAATTGGAGATTTTTTTGATAGTTTTCATAACTTATGGGATTCTCAAATTTACGAGAATACAATTTACAAAATTCAAATTGCATATCCAAATGATATTTCTACTTTATCTGATTTCAAATCATCAACGTCTTAGGATATTCGAAAATGTTGTTTATGAACTACGATTTGTTCATTTGATAAGACTATATAAGAATTGGAGATTTTTTTTTTATAGTTTTCACAACTTTTGGGTTTCTCAAATTTACGAGGATACAACTTATAAAATCCAAATTCCATATCCAAATGAAATTTCTACTTTATCTGATTTCAAATCATGAACTCATACGTTAAAATGTGACAAGGTAGATTTAAGATTATGTTAAAGGAAATCTTATAAGGTGATGACACTAACTCCAACTTTTTAAAGATCGAACTGTAACTAAATTTTGTAATTTTTACTGAATCGATTGATATATAGACTCTCGCCTAGTTGTAATTTTTACTAAATCGATTGATATATAGACTCTCATTATTAGGCGAAGAAAAACTTTCTATTAAAAAATTTCTTTATTTTTAAGAATATGATCTTATGATTAAGAACGGAGAGATTAATTTATTTCATTTTTATAATCACATTAGTTCATTATTGATGTCTACCACACTATCCACTAGGACTATGTTTAGGATTAAAAGTCATAATCCACAATTAAAAAGTTGAGGATTGCATTATTTCTCTCTAAACTTTAATTTGTAGCTAATTAATAGTGGATTATCAATTTAATTGCCCTCCATATGGATGGATCATAGAAAAAGATTAATAAGTGTTTTGTGTTGTACGAGATAAAATTATTATACCCTATTGTAAATTTATATAATAAGGTAATTGACTTTAGATTACATTAATTTATTTAATAAATACAAACTTTAAGATCTCACATGGATTATGCACCAACTTTTTAGAATCATATTTCATTAATTGAATATCATGGACAGCCTATCCAAAAGTATTATTTATTTACAATGGCTTGCATATGCAAATTAGCTTCATTATTACATGGAAATTCCATTAAGGATTTTTAAATTATCACAAACTAAATCTACCAATTCGAAGGGGAGCGATGAGTAACAGTAAAATTATTTTCGTATAATTTATAGATTATTTATTCAAATCGTGAAATAAGGTGTTAATACTGATATATTATAGAATAGGTTATCTACATCATACTCTTTAGAGTGTATTTCTACTCAGTGACGTAGTAAAATTATTTTCGTATAATTTATAGATTATTTATTCAAATCGTGAAATAAGGTGTTAATGCTGGTATATTAATAGAATAGGCTAACTACATCATACTCTTTAGAGTACATTTCTACTCAGTGACGTCGCTAGTGGCGGAGCGAGAAATTTAACAAGGGTGACCAAATATAGAAACTTGTTATGTTAAGGATGTCCAAAATATATTATTTAATAATTTCGTATATCATTTTACTTATATATGATATTTTTTTGGACGAAGGGTGTAGCCGAGGTTTTTAATAAGAGAGTTCAAAATCTGAAAAAGTAAACACAAAAACTTATTAGAAAGAGTTCGACATCTACTATGTATATAAGAAAATAATTATTTTCTGACGAAGGAAATTCGAATGAACCACTAACAATACGTTGGCTCCACCCCAGATCCTAAAGCCGTGAACGTGAAATATTTTGTGCAAGGATGGTTTTATTATGATTTTGAGTGAAGAGCGCTCATTTAAACACTCTTCGCTAAAAAAAATTATATGAAGATACATATAGGGCAAAATTTCATGGCCAAGCGCGACCTTAGATTAGTAAAATAAATCTCATAAAATTTTCTTCAAAAGTGATATTTAGTGATCAAGTAATATGAAACGGAGAAAGTACACGATTTATAAAAAGGAGTTACTCTACATTAGATGAAGTTCAACAAGCATAAATTATCCCTTTACTAATTCCAATTATCCTCTTTTCTAGTTTTTCCCCCTTTTACTTGTCTTTTTTTTCCTCTAGCTACTATTAGCATGGCTACAATCAGCTGCACCACTACCAACTCCGTCATCACTATCACCAGCGCGGCCATTGGCACAGGCACCACCAGGCGGCTCACCACCGTTCATGTAAACCGTAGTATTTACCTTACCATATAGGCCATCAGTAACTATAGTAGTTAACATCTTTTGCACCAAACTTTTGGGCCATCATGCACAACTTTGCTTCCATCTCCAGTAGAGACGGATGCAATCTATGTTCAATCGATTCAAATGAATTAATACTTAGAACCTTAATGTTGAGTTTGTCAAATTCAAATCTCGGATCTGTCTCTGACCTGTACAACAACCACCTTTTGAACCATCATGCATAACTTTGTTGCTATCTCTGATAGAAACGGATGGAGCCTATGCTCAACGATAAAACACAAGTAATATTTTTGTCAACGAAACAAAAATATATATGCAAGTGTGGTGGAAAATTACTAAAACTTTAGAATCTTTAAAAGTATAATGAGTTTAGTATACTAAGAAGTAAGAACCTTAAAGGTTGAGTTCGTTCACTTCAAATCTTGAATCTGCTTCTGATCTCCGAACTACCACCTTTAGCAGCTCCACCACCACCCCGAGCAGCAGCAGTCTGTCTGTCACAGTAGACATTGACATGGATAGAAGACGAAGCAACAACAGAAGGAGTTGCTCTTAACTTAAATCTTATGTACCTTTTAAAATCACACTCTAAAAATCAACGTGTACATCTACAGTAATGTGCGTTCATATATTGCTCGACCTTATTACTACTATTTCCAGCTAAGTTCAAGGCATTTACGCTGAGTTTTTTATATCAGCGTAACCTAAATACACCACGACAACCTTCCGCACAACCACAAACAAATCTCACACAATTTCTCTTTTTCTTCCCCTCTTCTTTTCAACTTTTCTTAAAAACAAAGGGGGTATTGATAAAGAAAGGACAGCCTAACTAAATCTTAAAGCTAGTTTATGAGAAAAGGATTGTTGAGTCTATATAAGCAAATCACCAGTCCATCCCCGATCAATGTGGAGCTCTACAACCCCTTCACACCCGGGCGCAATAGGAGCATGGACCGAGAGTCCTAATAGGAGTGAACCTGACCCTCTAATACCATGATAAAGATTTCCAAAAAAATAATAAAAATGGGAAGTTTCATCACTAAAAAAGAGCATCACACAGCTAAGTCTGTAGCACTACAAAGTTTTTTCTCTGAATCGGATTCTTTGCATAATTTGTGATAATATTGAAAGTTGGGCTTGCATCTGATTCTGATGTAACTAAATACTATTCATTGTTGAGAATAAAATCAAGTAAAATAAACCAGGCCCATTGGATCCGATGTGGGTGGGTTTCCTGGACCAGGCAACCGGGGCTGGGGTGTATGTGAATATTCTCCCAGCCCATGATTGTGCATGCTCCAGTTGGACAGCGTCTGGGGTGAATGTGATGAATTTGAGTTGTAGGCCAACCTTTTCTTCTGTTTTCATCACTGACAACCAGAAGCTCCACAAGTAGAACACATAAAGATAATTCATGAGAAGTTATGTCATGCTGCATGTATTACCAGAGTCTTTAACTCAAATGATCCACTAAAACAAGTGTTTGTGCTATGTAATTTTGGGGGCATAAGTACAACAACAACATACCCCGTGGAGTCTGGGAAAGGTAGGATGTACGCAAACCTTAGCCCTCTTTGTGGAGTAGAGAGGTTGTTACCCTCCGCTCACAAGAGATGTTATCAAAGCAAGGAAATAAGATTAAAAAAATAAATCGCAACATACAAAGCAACTGAAATAGTAGATAGTACCATGCATTCAAGAATAAGAAACTTAAGCGATTACTAACTACTACTACTAATAGGAGGGAAGGGCATGAAGTTGGCCCCTACCCAAATAAGAAAGCAACTCGCTTCAGTTACAGGCACCTCCTATACACCATCACAAAAGATAACTTCCACAAACAAAACAAACATCCTTCAGATAGATTCTATATGAAGTTAAGGCATTCAAGAAATGTTTCGATCTTTTTTTTTCTGACAATATAGGTGTCCAAACCACCTTGTGCACACGTCCACTGTTCTATGTTACCTGCATCCTTACACTACTACAGGTGCTAATCCTGTCCGGGAGGGAATAAATCACATAACTTTCTACCTCTACTGGAATTCAAATTCTGTTCTGCCATGGTCTTTGTTCCTACTTCATCATCGGCCACACCCTTGGTGTAACAGTTTGGTTTCATATACATCAACATATATCAATTATAGTGTACTCGTCTTTAGCAAAACACAATAAAGCACAAAACTTTCCTGCTGAACTTGCTCTCCCACAAGGATAAAAAGAAACCTCAGTCCGAGATACAAAAATAAACTTCATCTAGCTAATCAAAAGAACATGCCATGGAAGGGCAAGTAATCTACATTGATTTAACTGTAAGTCGAGAGTCTAAGCAGAAATTACCTGCTGATTCGAGATACATATATGAATCCATCAAGAATGTAGCAAATTTTCTTTTATTTCATTGTCTAATCTATTTCATCTTATATTAGACATAATTCAAGAATAAGTAATGTATACCAAGTTAAAGCTTCCATCTTCCTCGAAAATTTGGTTTGCTGCTTAAAAGCTCAGAATCTGAACCACCATAAACTACATATCATCGAATTCAACTCTCTTTTTCATCAGTTCCAAAGAGCTTCATCCGGGACAAAGCTGTTCTCAGATAACCTTCCACCTCGAACTTCTTAGGGGAAAGCTCGCGGTACTTAGCGAATTGCTCTCTAGCCTCTTTATTCCTGTCAAGCAAACTGTAAATCATTCCTCTACAGAAATATGGCCTGAAATCTTTAGGATCCTCCTTCTCAAGCTCGTCGTAGCTCCTTAATGCTTCCTCAACATTCTTCTGCAAGAACTGTACTTGTGCCATTATAAACCGAATATCCCTACTTTCCTTCACTTTGCTCTCTTCCTCAGCTAACCTCAATGCCTCCTCTAACCTCTGAATCACCTTCACCCCCTCACCACACCTATCCATCAGCAATGCATTCTCAAACAATGCCTCGAACGAAAGAGGGGTTTTCGATAAAATCTCTTCGAAAACTTCCCTTGCATCTTCAAGCTTCCCCATTTCGTTCAACAGCCTCGCCGTTAAGAATTTCCATTCGGTATTCTCCGGCTGAGCAGACGACAACTTCTTCAGTATTTTCAGACTCTCCTCGTCCTCCCCTGATTCCAATTTTTCCTGGAGGAGATTTTTTAGGGCTTCAATAGCTTCAGGACTGGATTCTAAGAACTGAGTCAGTGGTGAACCTTCCTCTTCTTCTTCTTGCTGTTGCTCTTCCATTACAGCAGCTGGTGGGGTTTCAGCTCTTGCCAATGAGGTTCCGACCGGGAACTTCCCTAAAGCCACAGCGGCGAAAACAACAGCAACACCCGCAGATTTGAGGGTAGAGATTAATGGGTTCGACTTAGAATTTCCATTGACGGAAGCCTGAAGGACGAATCTTCTGCTATAGCTTTTATGAGCAGTTTTGGGGATTGTGAAAATGGAGGAACGGGAAGGTGAATTGCGGAAAGTGGTGGAGTGGTGGAAGAACGACGATGAACCGATAGTCAAAGTGGAGTTCATGGTGATAGTCGCCGGTAAAAGGTAGATTCCGGCGGGGATTGACGGAAGCTAAAGTCTCCGGCGAGTTTTTTTAGGGAAGGTTTTAGCAGTGTGTGATAGGGTTTTAGAGTTTCAAGAATTAAAAAAAAAAGGGGTTAGGAGAGATTTTTTGTAAGAGTCGGGTTTAGGTTGACATGCTTCTGAAGAAGATTTTACGTAACGTTAAAATATTATAGTATACATATTTTTGGATTGACGATAGGCGTAATTCAAGAAGCTAATTTTAAATCTCGTCTGAATATGATTTGCTATTAGTGATTTAAAATCAAATTGATTTAAAGTTAAAGTTTTATTTTGATATATTTTGAATTTTTTAAGTTATAATTTTTTCAGTAAACATAAAAATTCACAAATTGTGAAAAGTATTAATTGTTCAATTTTTATATAATCTTATCAAATAAGCAAATTATAATTTATAAATAACATGTCTGAATATATTAAGGTGATACATTATTCAAATCTCATGTCGAAACACCTACTTTAATGTGCATAATATGTAGCTTGGACAATGACATATACCATATGATATCAATTGAAGTCGTATGGTAGAATATATAAGAATAATGAAAAATATAGTGTATTAGTAATATTTATATTATTTAGTCTTGCATTAGTTATGATGAGATTTTTTTATGCAATTTTTAGTTCGGTGTAATAAAATATTATGCATTACATAATTAATTTTTTTAAAAAAATTGTTTACAAAATTATCCTCCACAAATGCAATGGAAGGATGTAAAACGGGTTTTTAAGAGCGATTATGACTTTCATAATGCTAATGCATGCATTAGAACCCATTGCATTACTAATGCATATAAATAGATGGTATCAGTAATACGATCTTCGATACACAATAGAGTGTATTACTAATACAAGCATTAATTATGCATAGATTAGAAAAGCGTACCAAACAAAGTACTACTAATATATCAAGCTAATACAAACATTATTTGCTTTAGTACACTCTACCAAATGACGATCTATATGAACTAGACATGTTGGACCGGTCAAATCCGTGATTTGTTAGAAGCTAAAAATTTTGGAGTACATTTAAGAATAGTATTTTTATGCCAATTGGAATTTATAAGATTTAATTAAACATAAAAATAAAATAAAATATTAAAAATAACAAAAGTCTAAAGTCAAAATTTATCTATTATTAAAATTTAAATACGAGATAGACTTATAAAATATGTGCTAAAGAAACTAGAATTTTTTCTAAAATGTCTAGGGAATCACTATGTAGGTCGTGTCCTACGGAATATTGTCATACTTTTGTGTTTATCATCATTATCAAAAAAAAATATTATGTTAATATTTTGATTTTTCGTTATTTATATTTTTATTTGAAATCAAACTTAATATATATTATAAAGATAATTTTATTTGTGAATTTGATTAACAACTAGTAACACTAATCTAATGTAATATTATTTTGTTGATATTTATGATAATATATTTAAATTAGAATTTGATTTTAATAAAAAAATACATATTTTCAGGAAAAAAAATTACGTGGTTAAGCAAACTTATATTATTTAATTACTCATCATAGCTGTAGTTTGCTATAATTACCACTCTCGACTAACATTATACATTGATTACATAGACTGACTTCGAGTTTGTACAATTAGTCATCTTTGTATATGTAATTCACCAAAATATACAAATATATATGTATAATATACAATTACCTAATCGATATACATATAAAATTCACCTCTCTGCCCTCTCTCGCCCGCCTCTCTCCTCCCTCTCCAAACCTCACTTGCCATATATACAAATGCATATGTATAATATACAATTATATACATATACAATTCACCTTTCTCTCACTCTCTGCCATCTCTCGCCCGCCTCTCTCCTCCCTCTCCCAATCTCGCTTGCCATATATACAAATGCATATGTATAATATACAATTATATACATATACAATTCACCTCTCTGTCCTCTCTTGCTCGCCTCTTGCCTCCCTCTCCCAATCTTGCTTGCCATATATACAAATACATATGTATAATATACAATTATCTAGTCGATATACATGTACAATTCATCTTTCTCTCACTCTTTTCCCTCTCTCTCGCCTCTCTCCTCTCTCTCCCAATCTCGCTCGCCTCTCTCCTCCTGATAACATGTAGCTACGCTTTGTAATTTTCAAAGTAGAACTATGAAGAGTAATTGCTATTCTTAAGTGATTATATGTGAAAGTTTCCCTTAAAAAATGAATTGACCCGACACAGTCCGTATCCTACATACTTATTTTTCTCTGTTCTTTCATCATTTGATTAAGATTAAAAAAATTAGCAGGTAGTGTAATCTTGTCTATATTATGGTGGTTGGTCTTCATTATCTTTTTCTTCGTACTAAAATTTGTTGTACTTGAAATGAGAGTGTTTTCGAAAGAATTTCTCTATCTCTATGAGGTATTGGTAATATTTATATACACTTTGCTCTATCCAAATCTCATTAGTAAAATTTCACTGAATATGTTAAATACAATAAAATGTGTGCATTCGTAAATCCAATTATATCAGACTCCACTTATAGAATTACACTCGATCTAAATATTTTATTGTATCTATATATATTAAATATAATAAGATGTGTGCATTCGTAAATTCAATTATATTAGACTCTACTTATAGAATTGCACCCGACCCAAATATTTTGTTGTATCTATTTTTGTTTGATATTAAAAGCCTCTCTTCACACACTTAGCAGCAGTAGCGGTTACCTCATCTTCTCTTTCTCCTCTCTTCACAAACCCTGCAAATTCTTTCATTCACAGCACAAATTTTTCATCTGATTTACATATATATATATATATATACATATTTATGTATATGTATACATTGTACCGGAGCCGCCACCGGAAACCCTAGATCCACCGTCAAAGATTTTATTGAAAAAGATTTATTAATCTAGGTTTCATCGAAGAAAAACCCACATCAATTATGGTTGGCCCTACGCCGCCGTCGACTGAGGTTCCGGTGCCGGCTTCGGCACCACCACCGGCAACGGTTCAATTATCAGCTGAAGAAGAAGCTGTGAAGAGTAACACCGATTGCGTTTATTTTCTTGCGTCTCCTCTCACATGCAAAAAGGTTTGATTTTTTTTGTTTATGATTTTTCAATCGAGTGTTGATTTATCTTCAGAATTATTTGAATTTGATGCCCGAGGATCTGTGTTGCAAGAGATAAAGATTGTGTTTTTAATTATTTTTTTTGGTTAATTTCAAGATGAGTTTTGTGTTATTGGTAAACCCTTATTTTGGCTGCTGTTGGTTAGTAGACTACGTGAACTTTCACCTTGTAATCCCCTTCCCAAAAATTTACTATATAAAAGGAACTATTTCATGATATGTCAGTTTAAAGCTTAAAAGAGTCCTGATTTTATGAAATGAATTTGATGTAGCAACTTCTTTACATAATAAAGGTTTTAAGGTATATATATGTATAGTACATACAGTAAGAACCATCTGAAGCTTGTGCAAACTATTGATTTTTTTTTTCAAGTCATGGCTTAGCTTTTCATTTTAAATTTCTGTGATGCTTTTGTGATTGCGGAGGGTCTATCGGAAACGCTCTGTGTTTGAAAGGAAGGGGTAAGGCTGCGTATACACCACCCTCCCCAAATCTCACTTGTGGGATTACACTCGGTATTTTGTTGTTGTTGCTTGTGTGGTTGCGATCCTAAAACCATCTATTGCATTGCATGATTTCTGCTGGAATTTTTAGGTTTCTGCTAGGTAATATGAGCCTGATTGTTTCTTTTAATAGGAATTTGTTTTTGTTTCTGACGCTTTTATGATGGTTTTGTCAAACTGGATTTAGTCAATCTTGGAGTAAGTTTAAAGTTGGCGACTTCGATAACGACAGTAAGTGCATTGTTCACGAACACATACAACGTTATAAGGATGATGGGTAATCACATTTGTCTTCATCTTCTTTTGTCGGGATATATTGTTTTTGCATTTGAATCTATTGGTTGTGTGCGCGTGATCCTTCTTATCATGTTAGACAAAGTCAATCGATGCAACACGTTCAACTACCGAAATTGTTTCTCATTTATTTTTTTTTGAGTCTTTTCATAACTGTTCGGTAAAAACCACTTGTGTAAAAATCCCTTTAGCATCTTTCTATATTACAGGATCTCTGTCCCTTTTTGTGTGAATGCATGTATGGTGGATTTCTCCATGCTATATAACGTCTTAAAGGGCTATATCTTACAAGGATTAAAAAAATAATCTTGGTTATAAAATTCAGGATTATTTTATCCGACATTTGGTTGGATTTTTGTTTCCAATATAAGCAATACTGGGATTATTTTATACCGGATTAACATGGATCTTATACCAGGATTAGCTAACCCTGGATAAAATAGCTAACGACAAAGTATCCTTAGTTGCCTTTTTACTCTTTTCCTATTTACTTAAAAGTAACGGTATAGATGTAAACAGAACTTTATCAAACTTAATAACAGACACATGTTTTGCTTATACACCTTATATCTCATTTTCATTGCAATGAACCAAATGTTTTATAATCCAGGGATTATTAATCCCAAAATTATCCCTGTGCTTTATAATCCTGGCATAGCTTTGTGTACGAACTAAACGACCCTTAATGAACTAATTTACATTTATGGGTCTAGATGTACTTCTATTGATGCTTCAATTTTTTTTGTTGACAGGGAAGTGAGTGCGAGTACCGCCATAGTGACATGGCTAGGCTTAATCCAAGGGATTGCTGGTACTGGTTGAATGGAAACTGCTTAAACCCAAAGTGTGCATTCCGACACCCTGTGAGTTATTTCTTTCTCAAAGTGCTCTAGTTTCTTATCATCTCCATGCTATAAATGTGCAAAGATCCTTGTCGTCATGTACATATAAAGTTTCTACTTTTACTAGCAGGTATATTGCTCTATATTTGCTAGTTAGTCATTCAATTAACTCTTAACCTTTTCCCTGTAGCCTCTTGATGGGATTTTGGAAGCTCAAGCCCCAACTGCTATGGGATTTTCTGCAGCTTATAAGGTATCTGTTGCGCCTATGCCACAGGTTCCATATGCTTCTAGTAAACAAGATGTACCCTGCATATTTTTCCAGCAAGGGATTTGTCGAAAAGGTGATAAGTGTGGATTCATGCATGCACCAAGCTTTGTTTCTAACAACCCTACACAACCTCCGGTGTCTACTGCATCTAGTGAAACTTCAACTGTTAAGAAGGCATTTGATGGGGTTGAAAAGTCTGTGCAAGGCACGAAACTTTCACAAACAAATGCTCTGAAGCCTTGTGAACTACCTAAACCTGTGATAAAGCTGGGAATTCATCTGACTAAGAAAGATAATACCTTTGATGAGAAGGTACTGCCTTCAAATTCTGTCATAAACAGAGAGCATTCCAGGAACAAGCCACCAAGTGCTCCTCCAACCAATGGCATTTCTTTCAGTGCCCCCAACAGAAAGCAGCAGCCCATTGGGATTGATGATCACAACAGCATGCAATACAAGGATGATGAAATTTCAAGGGAGCCTTCTCCTGGTTTTGATGTTCTTGTGGATGATGAGCTCAGAGGTTCAGATTATTATCATGGTGAAGATCATTATGGTGGAAGAAGGGAGAATGTGGGGAGAAATGAATATGACATGGGTGATTCTGCTGATTATGATTCAGTGGCAGATATAGACCAAGATATGTACCCTGATGTGCGTGGATATGACTCGTATGACAGGCTTCAGGGTCAGTATGCTTGGGAGCAGCATATAGCTTCTTCTGAGAGAATACCAGGGGGCTCAGCTCATCCTGAAAGGAGACGATATGGTACAGTAGATAGTCCTGAACATGTTGAGATATCAGATCTGAGGCATCGGTTATCGAAGCATAGGAGGGGTAACGGTTTGAAATCTGTTATTGGTCATGACTTTTCAAGTGAAAAGCATGTTGAAGGACGAGCCAACAAGAGCTCTAGGAGGGATGCACGCTATTTACCTTCACATGATAGTTCTCTTAATGGTGGTCGCCTTCGAGGAAGAATAAAGCTTCCAGTTCGATCATCTTCTCCAGATGATAGGGCTGATTTACGGTTGGATAGGGCTAGAGACCGTGGCAGATTGTCTTCAGAAAGGCCACAACCGTACTCTTACCAAGGAAGGTCTCGAGACAGAATAAAGGGAAGAATGCAAGAGGATATCAATAGTGATGGCAGAAACAACAGAGTTCCTCATGTAAGGAGAGATATAATAAATGTCAATAATTCTGACTTCCTGCGTCCTAAAAGTCTTGCAGAACTTAAAGGTAGGAAAACTGCTGAGAGCAATGAGCAACAACCCCCTAGAAAACGGAAGTTCCAAAAGCTTGATGGTGGGGAGGATCTATCATTTGAAGGACCAATGCCTTTAAAAGAAATTTTGAAGAGAAAAAGAGGGGGTGAAGGTAACATGTCATCTGGTGGGAGTGAAGACGATCAACATGAAAGAAAACACCAGACGGAGAGGACTTCCATGACTTCACGGAGTGTGGATTTTCCTTCCTCTGTTACCAAGAACGGGTCTGACCTTCCTATTCAGAAGGAAGATTCTAAGCTTGTACCCAAATCAGCGGATCACCAATCTCCTTTGTACCGCACTGAAAATGAACTTGAAGCTGAAGAAGAGATGGTTGTGGAAGGAGCAGGCACCCAAGACCACAAAGGCTATGATCAGAGAGATGGACATGATGATGACTATGAGCCGGTTGAAGGTGAAGATTACAACTTCGACGAAGGTGACCCTGATGATGAATTCTTGGATGATGACGACGACGACTTTGCAAAGAAGTTAGGCGTTCACTAATAAAAGTCAGGAGATTCATCTGCTCTAAGCTGTATTTGTTTTCTATACATCTGTGAGCTCTTTTTAGGTTCAATGAGCAGATTTAAGAAGTGTAGGGCAACAACCTTTCTTTTTTCTTGGCCTTTGTACTATTAGAAACTTTTTGTCATGTATTTAAACTCTCTGAGGTGGATGGATAGTTTTCCACCAGTTAAGAGTTGCTGGGGGGGTTAGGTTTGCCCAAAAGGGTCAAGACTGTATGTAACTTTTTAGAGTGTTAACAAAAAGTGCCTTTGCAGCTTTGCTATATCCTCTCCTAAAGTTGCTGGATCAGTTTAAGCATCATTGGAATTTTCCCCTTGCATAATGACTAAAGTGATTTGCACAAATTGGTTGTTTGGTCCTGCTTTTAAAGTTTTCATCCAATTTTAAGAAGTTTTGCTTTACATAAGATTACAAGTCCTGGCTTTGGCATATCATCAGAAGTTCTGAATTTTGATGGATGGACAAATATTTGCCTTGCCACAAGTCCTTTGTACTAATTGTACACAAGTCTTGATGGACTATTAGAATTTCTAAAGTTCACAAGTCTTGATGGACTACTAGAATTTCTAATGTTTACAAGTCTTGACGGACTATTAGAATTTCTAATGTTCACAAGTCTTGAAAGACTATTATAATTTCTAGTGGATGGGCAAGAAATTTGTCTTGCCACAAGTCATTAGGACATTAATACAAAATCTATCACTACTTATACACAAATTCTGATGCATCATTAAGAGTAGTTGCACAAAGAGATGGCTTACATTTACAAAAATAAAATGGGAACAAAAACTAAACACAGTCCTTAAAAAGATGATTTGAACTAAAAATCTTGTGAGGAAAGTGGAAATTGGGCTCTAATTATAATGATGCCTACTCATTGAAGGTCAAACGAATACTCTGAAGAAGG
Organism: Solanum lycopersicum; assembly: GCF_036512215.1. NCBI lineage: Eukaryota > Viridiplantae > Streptophyta > Magnoliopsida > Solanales > Solanaceae > Solanum > Solanum lycopersicum. Next base: position 2,617,466 of record NC_090800.1, read on the forward strand.
TAAATCCCTCATTCTACAAATTTACGTGTACTATACTCCAAGATGCTTTTTGTTATCCAAAATTTCGACGTCTTTTTTGTCCAATTTTTTGTGGACGTCTGTTAAGACGTTAGCTATGGAGCCAGTTGGCCATGACGGTCAAAACGACCCATTTTGAAGGTCAAATGAGTCACGAAGTAGGTAAATCTCCCATTTTACTGATTTTCGTGTGCTATAATTCATGGATTTTGGTGATCCAAAATTTCGACGTCTTTTTTGCCAATTTTTTCGTGAACGTCCGTTAAGACGTTAGTTATTGACCCAGTTGTACCTAACGGTCAAAACGACCCATTTTAAAGGTCAAATGAGCCCCGAAGCAGATATACCTATTTTGCCAATTTTTGTGTACTATAGTCCATAAATTTTTGGTAATTCGAAATTCCGACGTCTTTCTTGCCCAAAATTTTCATGGATGTCCGTTAAGATATTATCTATGGCGCCAACTAACCCTTTGTCAGCCAAAACATACCATTTTGAAGGTCAAATGAGTCCTGGAATAGGTAAACCTCTCATTTTATCGATTTTCGTGTGTTATAGTCCACGATCTTTTTTGTTGATCCAAATTTTGGACGTCCTTTTTCCCAAATTTTCCATGGACGTCCGTTAAGACATTAGCTAGGGATCCAATTTTCCTTGACGACCAAAACAAACCATTTCAGATAAACCTCACTGTTTATTGATTTTCGTGTGCAGTCCACAATTATTTTGGTTATCCAGAGTTTTGACGTTTCTTTTGTCCAATTTTTTTGTGGACGTCCATTAGGACTTAAGCTATGGAGCTAGTTGGGCTTGCGGACAAAACGTTGTCCCATTTTCAGGGTTAAATGAGCCTCGAAGCAGGTATACCCCATTTTGCCGATTTTAGTGTACTATAGTCCATAGATTTTTGGTGATCCGAAAATCGAACTTCTTTTTCCCAAATTTTTTATGGACGTCCTTTAAAACATTATCTATGGAGTCAGTTGGCCTTGACAGCCAAAATAGACCATTTAAAGGTCAAACAAGCCTCGAAGTAGGTAAACTCCTTATTTTACCTATTTTCGTGTGCTATACTCCACGATCTTTTTTGGTGATCCAGAATTCCGATATTTTTTTTGCCCAAATTTTTGGTGGACATCCGTTAAGACGTAATCTATGGAGCTAGTTATCCCTCGCAGCCAAAACAACCCATTTTGATGGTCAAATGAGCCTCGAAGTAGGTAAGCCACCTATTGTACCGATTTTCTTGTGCTATAGTCCATGCATTTATGGTTATCCAAAATGTCGATGTATTTTTTGGCCAAATATTTAATGGACGTCTGTTAAGACTTTTAGCTATGGAGCCAGTTGGCCTTCACGGCCAAAACAACCATTTTGAAGGTCACAAGCCCCAAAGCAGTTACATTCCATTTTGTCAATTTTCGTATACTGTAGTCCATAGATTTTTGGTGATCCAAAATTTCGATGACTTTTTTGCCCAAATTATTTATGGACATCCATTAAGATCTTATCTATGGAGCCAATTGACCCTGACGGCCAAAACATACCATTTGAAGGTCAAACGAGCCATGGAGAAGGTAAACCCTTTATTTTACCGATTTTTGTGTGTTATATAGTCCACGATCTTTTTCTGGTGATCTAGAATTCTGACGTCTTTTTTGCCTATAATTTGGTGTACGTCCTCTAAGACGTTATCTATGGGTCTAGATGGCCCTAACGGCCAAAACAACCCATTTTGAAGGTCAAACGTGTCCTGAAGCAGGTAAACCCCAAAATTTAAAGATTTTCGTGTGCTATAGTCTATGGATTTTCCTAATTTTTTCTTGGACGTCTTTTATGACATTAGCTATGGAGCCAATTTATCCTTTCAGCCAAAACAGACCATTTTCAAGGTTAAACGAGCACCGAAGTAGGTATACCCAATTTGCTATTTTCGTGTACTAGTCTATGGATTTTTGGTGATCCGGAATTAATATATTTATTTCCCAAATTTTTCATGGATGTCATTTAAGACGTTATCGATGGAGCCGAATGACCCTAAAGACCAAAAGAGACCATTTTGAAGGTCAAACGAACTCCGGACCAAGTAAACCCCTCATTTTACCGATTTTTGTGTGTTATATAGTCCATGATCTTTTTTGGCGATCCAGAATTACAACGTCTTTTTTGCCTAAATTTTTTTTGGACGTCCATTAAGACGTTAACTATGGAGTCGGTTGGCCCTGACGGCAAAAACAACCCATTTTGAAAGTCCAACGAGCCCCGAAGCGGGTAAACCCCCAATTTCATGATTTTCGTGTGCGTTAATGAATCTTTGGTGATCTAAAATTTTGGCACCTTTGTTGCTCAAATTTTCCGTGGACGTCCGTCAAGACGTTAGTTATGGATCCACTTGGCCGTGACGACCAACACAACCCATTTTCAAGGTCAAACAAGCCCTGAAGTAGATATACCCCATTTTGCCTATTTTCGTGTACTATAATTCATGAATTTTTGGTGATTTAGAATTTTGACATCTTTTCTACCCAAATTTTTCATGGACGTCTGTTAAGACTTTATTTATGGAGATTGTTGGCCATGACGGCAAAAACAGACCATTTTGAAGGTAAAATGAGCCGCGGAGCAGGTAAACCCCTAATTCTATCGATTTTAGTAAGCTGTAGTCAACGATCTTTTTTGATGATCAAAAATTTCGACGTCTTTTTGCCCAATTTTTTGTGGACGTCTGTTAATATGTTAGCTATGGAGCCACTTGGCCCTGACAACCAAAATGACCCATCTTGAAGGTCAAATGAGCCCTAAAGAAAGTAAACCCTCAATTTTTACCGATTTTGGGGGTGCCATAGTCCATCGATTTTTGGTGATCCAGAATTTCGACGTCCCGACGTCTTTTTCCCCCAAAAATTTCATGGATGTCCATTCAGATGTTATCAATGGAGCCAGTTGGCCCTGATGGTCAAAACCCACAATTTTGAAGGTTGAACGAGCCCGTAAGCAGGTAGTCCACATTCTATTTTGGTGATCCAGAATTCTGACATCTTTTTTGCCCAATTTTTTTTGTGGACATCCGTTATGATCTTAGTTATGGAGTCAGTTTCTCCTGATGGCCGAAACGACCCATTTTGAAGGTCAAACTTTGTCTGAAATTACCTATGGATCCAGTTGGTCCTTACGACAAAAATAACTTATTTTCAATGTCAAACGAGCCCCGAAGAAGGTATACCCCATTTTGCCAATTTTCATCTATTATAATTCATGAATTTTTGGTGATTTGGACTTCCGATGTCTTTTTTGCCTAAATTTTTCAAGGACGTCAGTTAAGACGTTATCTAACTGAGTCAGTTGGCCATATTCGCTAAAACGAACCATTTTGAAGGTCAAATGAGCACCGGAGCAGGTAAACCCCTCATTTTACTAAGTTTCGTGTGCTATAGTCCATGATCTTTTTTGGTTATCCAAAATTTTGATTTCTTTTTTGCCTAATTTTTTTGAAGACGTCCGTTAAGACGTAGCTAGGATCCAGCTGGCCTTGATGGTCAAAACAACCCATTTTGAGGGTCAAACGAGCCCGAAGCAGGTAAAGGCTCAATTTTATCAATTTCATGTGCTATAATAGTCAATGCCCAAATATTTTATTGATGTCCGTCAAGACATTAACTATGGAGCTGTTGGCCCTGACGGCATAACAACCCATTTTGAAGGTCAAACGAGCCCCGAAGTTGGTATACCCTATTTTATCAATTTTTGTGTACTATAGTCCATATAATTTTGGTGATTCGAAATTCCGACGTCTTTTTTGCCCAAACTTTTTATTGACATCTATTAATACCTTATATATGGAGCAGTTGGCTCTGACAACCAAACTGGACCATTTTGAATGTTAAATGAGCCCCGCAGCAGGTAAACCCTCAATTTTAATGATTTTCGTGTGCTAGTCCATGATTAATTTTCACAATTAATTTTGCCCAATGGTTTGTGGACTACCATTAAGACGTTAGCTATGGATCCACTTGGTCGTGACAGCCCCGAAGCAGGTAAATCCCAAATTTTACCGATTTTCGTGTGCTATAGTCCATGGATTTTTGGTGATCCGGAATTTCAACATTTTATCCGCCCAAATTTTTTATGAACGTTCGTTAAGAGGTTAACTATGGAAACAATTAACCTCGACGGTCAAAATTACCTATTTTAAAGGTCAAACAAGCCCCAAAGCAGGTATACCCTATTTTGTCAATTTTTTTGTACTTTAATCCATGGATTTTTGCTGATCCAAAATTCCTACATATTTTTCCCAAAATTTTCATGGAAGTCTGTTAAGATGTTATGTATTAAGCCAGTTTACCCTAACGGTCAAAACAGACGATTTTAAAGGTTAAATGAGCATCGGAGCAAGTAAACCCTTTATTTTACTGATTTTAGTGTGCTATAGTCCACGATCTTTTTTGGTAATCTAGACCTCCGATGTCATTTTTGTCCAAACTTTTTATGGACGTCTGTTAAGACGTTTCTATAGAGCTAGTTGGCATTGACAGCTAAAACTACCCATTTTGAAAGTCAAACGAGCCTTGAAGCAGGTAAATCCCCCATTTTATCGATTTTCTTGTACTATAGTCCATGGATTTTTAGTGATCTGTAATTCTAACGTCTTTTTTGCTCAAATTTCTATGGACGTTCACTAAGACGTTAGCTATGGAGCCAGTTGACCCTAAAATTCAAAACAACCCATTTTCAACGTCAAATGTGCCCCGAAGCATGTATACCTCTTTTATCGATTTTTTGTACTTTAGTTCATGGAGTTTTCGTGATTTGAAATTCTGACATCTTTTTTGACCAAATTTTTCATGGACACCCTTTAAGACGTTTCTATGGAGCTAGTTGGCCGTTATAGCCAAATAAACCATTCTGAAGTCAATTGATCCTAGAGCAGGTAAACCCCTCATTTTACTGATTTTCGTCTGCTATAGTCCACGACCTTTTTCGTGTGCTATAGTCCAAATTTTTGGCATTTTTGACATCGGAATTTGGATCACCCAAAAAATGGCTTGCTATAGCACACGAAAATCGTTGAAATAGGGGTATGAGCTTCAGGGCTCGTTTGAACTTGAAAATGGGTCGCACTGGACCTGATGGACAACTGGCTGCATAGTCAAGGTCTTGACAGACGTCCACAAAAAAATTTGGCATTTTTGACGTCGAAATCCGGATCACCCAAAAAATGGTTTGCTATAGCACATGAAAATCGTCAAATGGGGGGTATGCTCGCTTCGGGGCTCGTTTGACCTTCAAAATGGGTCGGACTGGCCGTGAAGGCCAACCGACTGCATAGAAAAAGGTCTTGACGGACGTCCACAAAAATATTTTGCATTTTTGACGTCGAAATCCAGATAACCCAAAAAAGGGTTTGCTATAGCACACGAAAATCGTTGAGATGGGGATATGCGTGCTTCGGGGCTTGTTTGACCTTGAAAATGGGTCGAACTGGCCGTGATGGCCAATCGGCTGCGTAGCCAAGTTCATTAAGGAGCTCCACAAAAAAATTTGGCATTTTTGAGGTCCGAATACAGATCACCTAAAAAATGGTTTGCTATAGCACACGAAAATCGTTGAAATGGGTGTATGCTCTCTTCGGGGCTCGTTTGACCTTGAAAATGGGTCAGACTGGCCGTGATGGCCAACTGGCTGCATAGACAAGGTCTTGATGGACGTCCATAAAAAATTTTCACATTTTTGACGTCGGAATCAAGATCACCCAAAAAATGGTTTGCTATAGCACACGAAAATCCTCAAAATAGGGGGTATGCTCTCTTCGGGTCTTGTTTGACCATCAAAATGGGTTGGACAGGCCGTAATGGACAACTGGATGAAGAGCCAATGTCTTTACGGACGTCCACAATTTTTTTTTACATTTTTGACATCGGAATTCAGATCATTTAAAATATGATTTGCTATAGCACACAAAATTGTTGAAATGGGTGTATGCACTTCAGGGCTCGTTTGACCTTGAAAAATGGGTTGGACTGGCTGTGATGGCCAACTGGCTGCATAAACAAGGTGTTGGCGGACGTCCAAAATTTTTTTTGGCATTTTTAACGTTGGAATCCGGATCATTTAAAAAATGGTTTGCTATAGCACATGAAAATCATCTAAATAGGGGATATGCGCGTTTCGGGGCTCATTTGACATTGAAAATGGGTTGGACTGTCCAGGAGGTCCAACCGGATGCATAGACATGGTCTTGACGGACATCCACAAAATTTTTTGGCATTTTTGACGTCGGAATCAAGTTCACCCAAAAAATGGTTTGCTATAGCACACGAAAATCGTCTAAATAATGTTATGCGCTTCAGGGATCGTTAACCTTGAAAATGGGTCGCACTCGTCCTGATGGCCAACCGGCTGCATACCCAAGGTCATAAAGGACCTCCACAAAAAATTTTGGCATTTTTGACGTCGGAATTAGGATCACCCAAAAAATGATTTGCTATAGCACACGAAAATCGTTGAAATAGGTGTATGCGCTTCAGGGCTCGTTTGACCTTGAAAATGGGTCGGACTGGCCGTGAGGTCCAACTGGATGCATAGCCAAGGTCTTGATGGACGTCCACAAAAAATTTTGGCATTTTTGACGTCGAAATCTGGATCACCCAAAAATGGTTTGCTATAACACACGAAAATCATCCAAATAGGGGGTATGCGCTTCAGGGCTAGTTTGACCTTGAAAATGGATCGAAATGACCGTAATGGCCAACTGGCTACAGAGTCAAGTTCTTGACGGACGTCCACAAAAAAATTTGGCATTTTTGACGTCAGAATCCGGATCCCCCGAAAAATGGTTTGCTATAGCACACGAAAATCATCTAAATAGGGGGTATGCGCTTTAGGGCTCGTTTGACCTTGAAAATGGGTCGGAATGGTCGTAATGACAAACTGGCTGCAGAGCCAAGGTCTTGACGGAAGTCCACAAAAAAATTTGGCCTTTTTGAGATCGGAATTCGGATCCCCCAAAAAATGGTTTGTTATAGCACACGAAAATCATCTAAATAAGGGGTATGCACGCTTTGGGGCTCGTTTGACATTGAAAATGGGTTGGACTGGCCATGAGGTCCAACCGGATGCATAGACATGCTCTTGACGGACGTCCACAAAAATTTTTGGCATTTTTTACGTTGGAATCCAGATTACCCAAAAAATGGTTGGCTATATAGCACACGAAAATCGTCTAAACGGGTTATGCGCTTCAAGAATCGTTTGACCTTGAAAATGGGTCGGACTGGCCGTGATGGCCAACCATCTGCATAGCCAAGGTCTTAAAGGACCTCCACAAAAAAATTTGGCATTTTTTAAGTCGGAATTCGGATCACCCAAAAAATGATTTGCTATAGCACACAAAAATATTTGAAATGGTTGTATGCGCTTCAGGGCTCGTTTGACTTTGAAAATGGGTCGGACTGGCCGTGATGGCCAACTGGCTGCATATCCAAGGTCTTGACGGACGTCCATAAAATTTTTTGGCATTTTTGACGTCGGAATCCAGATCACCCAAAAAATGGTTTGCTATAGCACACGAAAATCGTCAAAATGGGGGGTATGCTCGCTTTGGGGCTCGTTTGACCTTCAAAATGGGTCGGACTATCCGTGAGGGCCAACCGGCTTCATAGACAAGGTCTTAACGGACGTCCACAAAAAAATTTGGCATTTTTGACATCGAAATCCGGATCACCCAAAAAATGATTTACAATAGCACACGAAAGTCATCTAAATAGGGGGTATGCGCTTCAGGGCTCGTTTGACCTTGAAAATGGGTCGGCCTGGACGTAATGGACAACTGGATGTAGATCCAAGGTATTGACAGACGTCCATAAAAAAATTTGACATTTTTGACATCGAAATACTGATCCCGCGAAAAATGGTTTGCTATAGCACACGAACATCATCTAAAGAGGGGGTATGCTCGCTTCGGGGATTGTTTGACCTTGAAAATGGGTCGGACTGGCCGTGATGGCCAACCGGCTGCATAGCCAAGGTCTTAAAGGACCTCCACAAAAAAATTTGGCATTTTGACGTCGGAATTTGGATCACCCAAAAATGATTTGCGATAGCACACGAAAATCGTTAAAATGGGTGTATGTGCTTCAGGGCTCGTTTGACCTTTAAAATGGGTCGGACTCGCCGTAATGGACAATTGACTGCAGAGCCAAGGTCTTAACGAACGTCCACAAAAAATTTTGGCATTTTGATGTCGGAATCCAGATTACCAAAAAAATGGTTTTCTATAGCACATGAAAAATAATCTAAATAGGGGGTATGCGCGCTTCGAGGTTCGTTTGACATTGAAAATGGGTTGGACTGGCCATGATGTCCAACCGGATTCATAGTCATGGTCTTGACGGACGTCCACAAATTTTTTTGATATTTTTGACGTCGAAAACCAGATCACCCTAAAAATGGTTGGTTATATAGCACATGAAAATCGTCTATACGGGTTATGCGCTTCAATGATTATTTGACCTTGAAAATGAGTCAGACTGGCCGTGATGGCAAACCGGTTGCATAGACAAGGTCTTAAAGGACCTCCACAAAAAATTTTGGCATTTTTGACGTCGGAATTCGGATCACCCAAAAAATGATTTGCTATAGCACATGAAAATCGTTGAAATGGGTGTATGCGCTTCAGGGCTCGTTTGACCTTGAAAATGGGTCGGACTGGCCATAATGGCCAACTGGCTGCAGAGCCAAGTTCTTAAAGGACCTCCACAAAATTTTTTGGCATTTTTGTCGTTGGAATTCGGATCACCCACTATAGCACACGAAAATCATCTAAATAGGGGGTATGCGCTTCAGGGCTCGTTTGACCTTGAAAATGGGTCGGACTGACCGTAATGGCCAACTGGCTGCAGATCCAAGGTCTTGACGGACGTCCACAAAATATTTTGGCATTTTTGACGTCGGAATCCGGATCACCCAAAAAATGGTTTGCTATAGCACACGAAAATCATCTAAATAGCGGGTATGCGCGCTTCAGGGCTCGTTTGACATTGAAAATGGGTTGGATTGGCCACGTGGTCCAACCGGATGCATAGCCATGGTCTTGACGGACCTCCACAAAAATTTTTGGCATTTTTGACGTTGGAATCCAGATCACCCAAAATATGATTTGCTATAGCACACGAAAATCGTCTAAATGGGGGTATGCGCTTCAGGGATCGTTAACCTTGAAAATGGGTTGGACTTTACGTGATGGCCAACCGGCTGCATAGCCAAGGTCATAAAGAACTTCGACAAAAAATTTTGGCATTTTTGACGTCGGAATTCGGATCACCCAAAAAATTGTTTGCTATAGCACACGAAAATCGTTGAAATGAGTGTATGCGCTATAGAACTCGTTTGACCTTGAAAATGGGTCGGACTGGACGAGATGGACAACTGGCTGCATAGCCAAGGTCTTGACGGACGTCCACAAAATTTTTTGCATTTTTGACGTCAGAATCCGTATCACCAAAAAATGGTTTGCTATAGTACACGAAAATCGTCAAAATGGGGGGTATGCTCGCTTCACGGCTCGTTTGACCTTCAAAATGGTCACACTATCCTTGAGGGCCAACCGGTTGCATAGACAAGGTCTTGACGGACGTCCACAAAAATTTTTGACATTTTTGACATCAGAATCTGGATCACCCAAAAAATGGTTTGCTATAGCACACAAAAATCATCTAAATAGGGGGTATGCGCTTCAGGGCTCGTTTGACCTTGAAAATGGGTCGGACTGGCCGTAATGGCCAACTGGATGCAGAGCCAAGGTCTTGACGGACGTCCACAAAAAATTTTGCAATTTTTGACGTCGGAATCCGGATCCCCCGAAAAATGGTTTGTTATAGCACACGAAAATCATATAAATAGGAGGTATGCGCGCTTCGGGGCTCGTTTGACCTTGAAAATGGGTTGGACTGGCCACAAGGTCAAACCGGATGCATAGCGATGGTCTTGATGGACGTCTACAAAAATTTTTGGCATTTTTGACGTCGAAATCCGGATCACCCAAAAAAATGGTTTGCTATAGCACACGAAAATCATCTAAATAGGGGGTATGTGCTTCAGGGCTCGTTTGACCTTGAAAATGGGTTGGACTGGCCGTAATGGCCAACTGGCTGCAAAGCCAAGGTCTTGACGGACGTCCATAAAAACTTTTGGCATTTTTGACGTCAGAATCCAGATTACCAAAAAAAAGTTTTCTGTAACACACGAAAATCGTTGAAATGGGTGTATGCACTCTTCGGGGCTCGTTTGACCTTGAAAATGGGTCGAACAAGCCGTGATGGCCAATTTTCTACATATCCAAGGTCTTGACGGACGTCCACAAAAAATTTTGGCATTTTTGACGTCGGAATCCAGATCACCCAAAAAATGGTTGGCTATAGCACACGAAAATCATCAAAATGGGGTATGCTCGCTTTGGGGCTCATTTGACCTTCAAAATGGGTCGGACTGGCCATGAAGGCAAAACGGCTGCATAGCAAATGTCTTGACGGACGTCCACAAAATTTTTTGGCATTTTTGACGTCGAAATTCGGATCACCAAAAAATGGTTAGCTATAGCACACGAAAATCATCTAAATAGGGGGTATGCGCTTCAGGGCTCGTTTGACCTTGAAAATGGGTCGGAATGGTCGTAATGACAAACTGGCTGCAGAGCCATGGTCTTGACGGAAGTCCACAAAAAAATTTGGCCTTTTTGAGATCGGAATTCGGATCCCCCAAAAAATGGTTTGTTATAGCACACGAAAATCATCTAAATAAGGGGTATGCGCGCTTCGGGGCTCGTTTGACATTGAAAATAGGTTAGACTGGTCATGAGGTCCAACCGGATGCATAGCCATGCTCTTGACGGACGTCCACAAAATTTTTTGGCATTTTTTACGTTGGAATCCAAATCACCCAAAAAATGGTTGGCTATAGCACACAAAAATCGTTTAAACGAGTTATGCGCTTCAGGGATCGATTGACCTTGAAAATGGGTCGGACTGTCCGTGATGGCCAACCGGCTGCATAGCCAAGGTCTTAAAGGAACTCCACAAAAAAAATTGGCATTTTTTAAGTCGGAATTCGGATCACCCAAAAAATGGTTTGCTATAGCACGTGAAAATATTTGAAATGGTTGTATGCGCTTCAGGGCTCGTTTGACCTTGAAAATGGGTCGGATTGGCCCTGATGGCCAACTGGCTGCATAGTGAAGGTCTTGACGGACGTCCATAAAATTTTTTGGCATTTTTGACGTCGGAATCCAGATCACCCAAAAAATGGTTTGCTATAGCACACGAAAATCGTCGAAATGGGGGGTATGCTCGCTTTGGGGCTCGTTTGACCTTCAAATGGGTCGGACTGTCCGTAAGGGCCAACCGGATGCATAGCCAATGTCTTGACGAACGTCCACAAAAATTTTTGGCATTTTTGACGTCGAAATTTGGATCACCCAAAAAATGGTTAGCTATAGCATACGAACATATCTAAATAGGGGGTATGCGCTTCAGGGCTCGTTTGACATTGAAAATGGGTTGTACTGGCCATGAGGTCCAACCGGATACATAGCCATGCTCTTAGCGACGTTCTCAAAAAATTTTGGCATTTTTGATGTTGGAATCAAGATCACCCAAAAAATGGTTTGCTATAGCACACAAAAATCGTCTAAATGGGTTATGCGCTGCAGGGATTGTTTGACCTTCAAAATGGGTCGGACTGGCCGTGAGGGCCAAACGGCTGCATAGTCAATTTCTTGATGGACGTCCACAAAAATTTTTGGCATTTTTGATGTTGAAATCCGGATCACCCAAAAAATGGTTTGTTGTAACACACGAAAATCATCTAAATAGGCCACAAGCCAAACTATTTACTTGATTGCCCCCTTGTTCTAGTCACAGAACCACGGTTGACTCCATTGGAGTTTATATATACTAGTACTATGATGGTATTTATTTACTCTGTTAGTATCCATATACACTGACAATATCAAGCAGACACTGCCTCTTCCTCCTTGATGTCATCAGTATATATATCATATATACTCAAATTGTATCAAGAAGTTACTGAGTAGTGTTTTAACTAAAGCATTGCTTCTTCCTCTTTAATTCCGAGAATATATATATATATATATATATATATATATATATATATATAGTATCAAGCAGTAAACACGAATTAATAGTTAAAACATAGCGGTATGAAAATAAGGGGTAGCCACTTGTAAACAATTTCTCTTTTTGGGTTTGATGGTAACAAACAGCAAATACAAATATATAGTCAAAAACATAGTGGTATGAAAGTAAGGGGTAACCACTCATAAATAGTTTCTCTTTTTGGGATTGACGATATCAAGCGGTAAACACGAATTAATAGTTAAACACATAGCGCTATGAAAGTAAGGAGTAGCCCCTTGTAAATAGTTTCTCTTTTGATATAAGTATTCTTTTTCCTATTATCAAATTAGAATATTTATTCATCCCCCATCAAATCAAATTAGGATGGGGCAATATTTCTTTTTATAGCTTAGGTCAAACCTCTGTTGTTATTTAGTTTATATCAAATAAAGTCCAAATTTAAACAAAGGTAAAAACAACAACAAACTCAATGTAATTTCATCGGTGGATTTAAAGAGGATGAAGTGTATACAAATTCCATCCCTTTCTTTGTGAGACAGAGAGATTGTTTTGCTACTCGGCTCAAAAGAGAAGTCATCTTGCTTTCAAGAAAATATGATAACAATATAGCAAAGTACACAATAAACGAAGCAACAAATATTACTACACATTACATAATAAGAGACTACGCGACTACTAAATTCATGTACAAGAACTTGAAATTAATAAGCTTGGAGGAACCCTTCATTAATCATCAAATCACAATTGGTCACAGGAGACTGCCTGAACTTCAACTTCCATTGATCAACAATTACATGTAAAGTGGCCAACCAGTTGAGTTTGTACAAGAGCTTCAAGCATACACAAAGGCAGTCTCCAACTTCACAATACTAGCTTAGTGGAAAAGCAAAAATATACAGAGCATTAGATAGTGATTTGAAGCTCTTCAGAAGCACCAGCGGCAGCAGGAGAATGAGTGTGGTAAACGACCAGTTTTACGAATGTATTCTGCTTGCTTCTCTATTTTTACAGCATGTTTGTTTCTCCTGGCTTCTGCTGCTGCCAGTTTCTCTTCAGCTTTGTACCTAACCGCAGCTATCTTGTTCATTAGCTTGTCTTGTGCTCGTGCCTTCATCTTTTCCACCTCCACCTGAAAGTCAAAAATGTTTAGATTACGAAAAGTTTCTCCTCGGCTTTATGAGTCACACTTCCCTTCTTAGTTCGTCAATAAAAAACGTCATCTTTCTATAATTAGAAACAACTTAACTTTAAAATTCCTATTTAACCTTAATGAAATGATGTATAGTCACATAAATGTCTTAAGGCTTGTTTTAGACCCACAAATTTCAAAATTCTTCTTTCTTAATTTTTGTGCCTAGTTAAGCGGTGTCACATTAATAGAGACGGAAGGAGTACTACTTATCCAAAAGTATTATATAAGAGGATGTGAAGAGCAGGTCTACTTTTAGCGTTCTCAATAATTTGCACCAAATCACAAAATAAATAAAAAACATGTAAGGTCAATAGAGAAAACCTGGAAGTCATCTACTTCTGGTGCAGAGAGCTTTAGAAGTTAACTTTGTACTATGTAGATGGCTGAACTAGAAGCATGATACTTGAACGTGCAAAAGATAATTAATTACCTCAGTTTTCCTCATCTCGGCTTCTGTCTTTGCTTGTTGATGATTTTCCCATGCTTGTATCTTGATTTCTTCTCGTTTAAACCTTGAGAAAGATAACCAGCAAGTCATACGCTAAGTAGCAAATTGACAATTTAAATAGAGAACACATGTAAGCTTCCATTGAGAATCAGCATTGATCAACTAATTGTTGGTTCTTGATTTTTCCTCTTTGGAAAGATAAGCTTTCATCAGATTATGCTCCAGAGCATACATAAAGAGAACCCAACACCATAAAGAATAACATGCAGCAGAAGTTGACGAGCATCTTAGCGATAACTACAAAGTTGAATAAGCTAGCAAATCTTTTTTAAAAAATATATATAACAGGATCAATGTCATTAATGGGGCTCCAAGGAGGTCGCGTGAATAACCTAGCTTGACTGGTAGCTATATTTTAAACCTCAACCAAAAGGCTCAAGAACTAAAATAAGATTTCTAATATCCCCGAAATTACCTGGCTAAGTGCTTCGCTTTCTCTGCATCCTCCCAAGCAGCTGCGCGTGTCTCAGTAACAGTGGTATTTGGTTGGTCTTGCTTATCAGTTTTCAGCAAGCTGGATGCATTTCTATCCTCACCATCTTTGCTAGCCCAGGCAGCTATATTCATTTTACCAAGTTTAGTTCCAAGTGCCATGATTTCTCTTCGAGTTTTCAACTGTAATTCCTGGTCAGACAATTCATTTGTATGAGCATCCAAATTATCATTTGAAGGACGAAAAGGAGAGGAAGCTGGTGCAGCTCCCGGAGTTGATGGCCGAGAAGAAGTTGGGCTGCGAGTAGGTGTAGTTGCTCTAACAGGTGTCCCAGTTCTGGAAGGTTCCTGGCTTGCAATTGGAGTCATTTCGGTGCCCATATCTCTCATCGAGACTGACCTTGCAGTTGATGGTGGGGGGATAACAGTCGCACTATGTATAGAAACAGACGAATCATGACGGCTCAGATTTACTGCAAAAAATATAATTGTTTATCATTTTGCATTCAAAAGTTCATCGTATTTCAACAATTTACTGTGGACGATCATGAATCAAGCACGACGTAGAAGCACCATGAATTGTAAATATTTTCGTTGGAGGAAGGGTGTGAGTTGGTGAAGAAAATGAAAAGATGTTCCCTTTTTCCGGAGATGAGAGATTGTACGAGTTTTCTGATCATTGTTATTTAAAGGATGTAAATCTATTGTGATAGAACTTATGGGAATAAAAGCAACATCTATTGAAGCTTTTAATATTCTAGAAATGTTGGAACTAGGCGATTTCTTTTTTTGTACTGGTTATGTAGACCTTACCCTACTTTTATAGGGTAGGAAGACTTTCCGAAAAGACCCTAAGCTCAAAAGAGAAGCTATTAAAGCATGGTTGCGAGAATATACCAACTAAATATAGTATAATTACGTAAGAAAATCATGATATTATACTCACTTATTTGCTAATACTTTGTTGTCTCGCAGGCTCAAATAGTTATTGTAAATGCCATAGGAAGTTCACGTGAGTCAAGAGTAAGGAGAAAAAACATATTTCCTCATCTTTCAGTGAGATGGCTTAACTTGGGAAATATAAACTGAAGATCAATTTGAAATGAGTAGTTTCAATTATCATGATGATAAAAGTCAGGACCCAAGAGTCCAAAAGTTACATACATTTTCCAATTACTGCGAGTGTGATAACTCCATGCAACTTCAGACCTTTTAAGTAACATTAAGCATGTAGTGCAAACTGCAAAGACATTTACTAAATGATAACATACTCTTCCTCCCCAATAGATTTCGTCTTGCTCTTTTTCGGCCAACTAGTATTATCTACTTTACTTAAAAAGATACTTCCCTTTATAATCCCTCCTTGAATACATTGTGTACATATGCTAAATCATGCAATGCAGGGTTAAAAAAGAAGTAAACTTTGAGAAAAGGGAGATAGAGTTAAAGAAGAAATATATCAGCCTAATGTAAAGAACTTAAAATATAAATGTGTGTCAGCCTAATGTGAAGAGTATAATAATAAAAAAGCAAAACTATGCAGCTATAAGGAGGTATACTAGCACTTCTAGAAATGTTCAGCCGTGAGGCCAGCTAAATCTTCTATGTGTACCACCTTGCTGTCAACCATTGAATGTAGAATCTAAATCACACACTTTTACATTTTCAATAAGATTTCAGCTATTCAAGAACATTTGAATGCTTCAAGTATTAATACTTTTTTATCAGTGCTCCAAGTATCTATATTTGTTTTGATAAACAACAACACATCCACTGTAATGTGTAATCCCACAAGTGGGGTCTGGGGAGAGTAGGATGTACACAGACCTTACCCCTGCCTTTGTGGGGTAGAGAGGTTGTTTCGATAGACCCTCGGCACAAAAGGAATGTATTGAAGCATATTTGCTTTGATATTCTCAACAATTATTAGACTAAACAATATTCTGTGCATCATCTCATTAAGTGAACAAAATGTATCGTGAATGCATGGAGGAAGCCAAGCATTAAAAATTGAATGACAAATGAGACAACAACAACAACATAGCCAGTATGCCAAATGAGACAGCTATTGAATATAATTGTACTTCTAAATAGAAGGTGCTTCACAGAATGCAAACTAGAAAGTACACTGAAATTAGCAATACTACTATTTCTCATTCTTGGACTCAAACTTATATCAAGAATAGACAGAAATCTTTTCCAGCAACATGTAAAAGGATTAAAGTGAAATTAGTCTTACTTGCTGATTGTCCGATGGATGTTTCAATCATGAGCATTGGCTTAACATATGATTCAGCAATTGGGTGTGGCTCAGCCTCCCAACTCACGAACTTCTGAACACCGCTGTCCTTTGGTTGGCCTGAGTCTATCTGTTTTGTGTCAACAGGCTCCTCATAAGGAACCAATTTTTGATCAGGAACCTCAACTACAACTTTTGTAGATTGTTGTCGATAGCCATATCCAGAATGACTAGTCTTGCGAGATCCAACAACTTGACTGCTCTGCCCAGTCTTCGGCCTGTTAGATGTTGGGCTTGCTATCCATTTTTGCGCATCATCCCATTTGGACGGGGCAGGTTTTGAGAAATGAGCTAGGGGCACTCTCTGTGCTGCCCGTTCAGCCTTTTGAAATTCAAAGAGAGGAGATACAGTACCAACACTATCGATTCCACCATCACAGTCCAAACTACTGTCATCTTGAGACCTAATTCTTGTACTAACCAAAGATTGATCTTTGATTCTCGTGTCATTAATCATCTCCAATGACATTGATGAATCAAGTGCTAAGGAAGTCGAACTCTCAGGAACAACACTTACAACATTTACATCTTTGTAATTCTCCAAATTACAACCTGGCAAGCAAAAAAATGTACTTGCATTCAATCTAACATAGTGTGTAAACAAGGTAAGCATTAACACAAGAAATGAAGGTATCCATAAGTACAAAATCTCATTGCACAATATACATAACGTCAATGCATTACTATACCGGATTCATGGATCTCAGGCAAATGGGATCTCAAGGACACAGTAGCAGATTCAAGCTCTTGATCTTCTACTACGTCATCCTTCCCTTCTTGTTTCCTCTTCTTTTCTGCTCCCAGTAGCATAGACCTCAGTTTTCTAGGAGACAGCTATAACAAAACAAACAAAACCGAAGGGGAAAAGAAAGCTTAATTTCCTAAATGAGAAACGGGGTATACATAGAAAGTGATGGCTCTGCATAACTATATGCAGATTCAATGGATCAAAAGTTGATTTCTTTCTTAAACAATAGGAGAATAATACAAGAAGTAGAAAAAAAAACCAACAGTAACAAAGTAGGAAAAGTCCAATTGTGATGAAAACGATGTATCAATGCGTCATTCTCTCTACTTCTTTTTGCCTTGAAAATCAAAACACACATTGGGCAAAGAGAAAAAGTAAAACATTTTACTTTCAACCCAGATCACAAAGTGAATAAGAACCAAATTAACAACTAAACAGTACCTTTGCACCCTACTCCATTATCACTGACACTGTAAGATTCTCAAGCTCACAATGACAATGAAAACTAAAACCCCAATTAGAGAAAGATAAACAGCCAAAAATTTACTTTCAACCACGACCACAAAGCATTAAGGAACTAAATTAACAACTAAGCAGTACATAAGCATCTGTTATTGTACCTACTTCATTATCACTCACTCTTCAACATTAACAAGCTCATAATGTCAATTTTGCCTACAAACTTAAAGTCACATTGCGGAAAGAAAAATTAAAAAGAGAAACTTTTATTAAAATGGTAAGCACCCTCACCTTGGGAAGGGGCAAAAAAAACCCAAATCACAAAGCGAATAAAGAACCAAATTAACAATCAAGCAGTACATAACGCATCAGGGTTTCTACCCCTACTCCATTGTCACTCACCCTGCAAGATTCTCAAACTCACCATGTCAATTTTGCCTTAAAATTGAAAACTCCACAAACCAAAAAGAACAAAAAAAGCTTTTTTCTTTGAAATCGGATCACAAAAGGGGTTGCTCAGATGATAAACACCCTCCACCTCCCACCCTGAAATCATGTGTTCGAGTCACCAAAAGAGCAAAAAGCTTGGAGCTTGTATAAAGAGATGAAAAAAGAATAAGAACGCAGATCAGAAAACAAATTAAAGAAGCAAACTAACATCTAACCAGTGCTTATACTCAAATCCTACTCCATTGTCACTCACCCTGCAAGATTCTCAAGCTCACCATGTCAATTTTGCCTTAAAATTGAAAACCCCATATACCAAAAAAACAAAAAAAAGCCTTTTGCTTTCAACCTAGATCACAAAAGGGGTTGCTCGGATAATAAGCACCCTCCACCTCCCACCCTAAAATTGTATGTTCGAGTCACCAAAAGAGCAATAAGGTGGGAACTTGTATAAAGAGATGAAAAAAGAAACAGAACCCAGATCAGACAACAGATTTAAGAAGCAAATTAACATCTAACAGTGTTTATACTCAAATCCTACTCCATTGTCACTCACCCTGCAAAATTCTCAAACTCACATTGTCAATTTTGCCTTAAAATTGAAAACCCCACACACCAAAAAGAACAAAAAAAGCTTTTTGCTTTGAACCCAGATAACAAAAGGGGTTGCACAGATGTTAAACACCCTCCACCTCCCACCCTAAAATCATGTGTTCAAGTCACCAAAGGAGCAAAAAAGTGGGAGCTTGTATAAAGAAATGGAAAAAGAAAAGGAACCCAGATCAGAAAACATATTAAAGAAGCAAATTAACAACTAATCAGTGTATATAATCAAATCCTACTCCATTATCACTGATTCTGCAAGATTTTCAACCTCAAAAAGTGAAATTTTTACCTGTAAATTTCTCTTGTCGATTCTTTCATACTCCATAAAGGATGATTTCAAGCTTGTGGGTGTGACAGTATCTCTGAGAAAAGAGTGAAATTGTAGTGATGAATCTTGTCAACATCCAAATGGACAAAAAGAGAAATGAAGAGTGTGTAGTCCCTACACTTTCTACTCAAATCTTTTTGACTGAAAATTATGATTAAAAAGGAAAATTTTCAAAGATCCTATTTTTACATAGTTTTAAATGGAGTTATTATCAAATAAGATATTAGATCTTTTTGTCTTGTGTTGAGCAATAAATAATCTTTTGACCAAATAATGAAGGGTATAATGGTCATGATAAATCGAAAAATTGAAAAATCGAATCAAATCGCGTAGAAGGAAATATCCTACAATTAGGAGCGCATATTTGCTATTTGGGTTTGAATAGTTTGATATCGATAATTGGAAAGTAGTAAAATATCTATAATTAAGGGTGGACGTTTGATAGTTCTAAAACATCGATTTCGATAATTTAATAATTGGTAACTGAAAGTAGTAGATACCAAAAACAAAAATATCTGCAATTAGTGTCACGATCCAAATCGGGCCGCGACTGGCACCCACACTTACCCTCCTATGTGAGCGAACCAACCAATCTAAACCTTAACATTTCAATATAATATCAACAGAAAGTAATGCGGAAGACTTAAACTCATTAATAAAAACCAATTCAATAACTTCTAAAAACTCAACAACTATTATTATCCCCAAAATCTGGAAGTCATCATCACAAGAACATCTATCCTCAAATTACTAATCTAAGAGTATCTAAGAAGCTAAAATACATAAAAAGCTAGTCCATGCCGGAACTTCAAGGCATCGAGACATGCAGAGGAAGATCCAGTCCAAGCTAGAAGCATTAGCTCACCCTGAAATCCGGAGTAATGAAGACTGGCTAGAGTTGCGGTTGAGTTGAAGACGACGGCACGTTTGCTGCACTCCACAATTTAACAAAAAGAAAACATACAAGTAGGGGTCAGTACAAAACACGGGTAATGAGTAGGTATCATCGGCCAACTCAAAATAGAAAACAGTATATATCAGATAACATCATAAAATCAACTAATATCCTTAGCATGCAGCATTTACAGTTACCATAACCCTTGGTTACAACACCAAGCACATCAATGAGGACTCACGCCTCCTCATCATACTCATTCGGGAATCAGGTTCATTAGATTGAATATATTATCATCTTTCAAGATTCATTATCTTTATTCCCCTCGTGTCGGTACGTGACACTCCGCTCCTCATATACTATCCTGGTGTCGGAACGTGACACTCCGATCCTCATATACTATCCTGGTACCGGAACGTGGCACCCAATCCCCTAATCTCACTACTTTAGTTCATCAAGCCTTCTTTTATACCAAGGCATCATCATTAACAAAGTAGATTAGGGTTCTCTTTTTCAAGATTTAGGATTCAATAGCTTCATCATGCTTATTTTATCACAATTATATAATCACATTCATGCAAGCATACAATTAAGCATATAGAAGGGTTCACAACACTACCCAATACATATCATTCGCTATTTAGAGTTTACTACGAATAGTGTAAAAACCATAACCTACCTCCACCGAAGATTAGTGATCAAGCAAGCAAATTCCCCAAAGCTTTGTGTTTTCCTCTTCTCGTTCGATCCTCTCTCTCTCTTTGTTCTTTCTATTTTCTTTATTCAAACCCTCTTTCTTTTACCCTAATTAGCATATAATTAAGAATAAAAGATGGCAATAATAACCCACTAATTTACTCAAGGTTACCTCTTTTAACCCCCAAGTAATTAGATTTATTAACATTAACCCACTAACTTTATAATTAAAGCCGGAATAGTCCAAAACGCCCCTTAAATTACTTAACAGAAATCCAACCCAGTCTGGGATTACGCAGCCTGTGACGGGCCGTCGTGCCTGCGACGGTCCGTCCTGCTGCTCCGTCACAGAGTTCAGAGACTCAATTCTCTGAAGAGTCTGTGACGGTCCGTCATGCCTGTGACGGTCCGTCATGCCATTCCGTTACGAAGTTTAGAGAGTCGATTTCAGTACCCATTTTTCAGAATTTCTAAGTGTTTTGAAACGAGACCCCTCGACGGTCCGTCGTGCTCATGACGGTCCGTCGTGGGTTCCGTCGTCTCAGCCTGTTTTTCCAGAAATAAAATATGCTGCTCAAAACGACTAAACAGGTCGTTACAATTAGGAATGGATGTTTGCTATTCAGTTTGATCACATTGATATTTTTAAAAGTTTGATTTCGATAATTTAGAAAGTTAAGTCCGATAATCAAACTTTGATATGAGAGTTTGATAATTACGTATTGAAGAAAAAAGATATATTTATAATTTGTTCAATATTTCACATGTTAGCTTTTAAAAGAATCATAAATGTTCACTTTCAAGTGTTATTATTACGAAACATATCAGAATTGATCAGTCAAGAGATATGTATCACTCACTAGCGATACATATATATATATATATGTGTGTGTGTGTGTGTGTGTGAGAGAGAGAGAGAGAGAGAGGGAGAGAGAGAGAGAGCTAACAATTCACAACGGATGGACGCTGATATGTCCAAAGTTTCACTTCGATAATAGATAAGTTTTGATCCCATTTTTTTTTTTTGGAAAATCTAAAACTTTCAAAGTTCGATCCAATATAATTTTTATGTGACTTTTCGCATATTACAATTTTTGTTCTATAAATTAACTCTTTTAGAAAAGTTTCTTATGTGCTACTCCTACAACTTATCTGTAGGAGCTCTAAATTGGCAAAATAATGTTATAATTTGTGGCGAAAGTTGTTAGATCTTCCTTATGCAGTCACGAGGATAGATAAGAATTCAATTACTAAAACATGACCGTTATCTCTATTTATATAGCTGAATTGTTGATTTATTTATAACTTGCTTTTAATTTAGGATTTTTTTGTGTTAAAAAAATAAATTGATTGTTACATTAGATTTTGTTATAATTTTCATTATTAAGATAATACCCAAAAAAAAAAAATTAATTATATTGCTTGTGTGTTTCTTTTTTATTCTTTGTATTTGGTTATCATCCTTAAGAATGGATTTGATAGAATGATTACTCTTTCTTTTTATTATTTAAAGTTGAAGTATATAGAATTAGATTAATGGTACGTTTGATTATATCATCCTTGGGTTTCACCGATGTGATTGCATCCCGATAACGATCTTGAGCTTGTCTAATAATTATTATTGCCATCATTTCTCCTCCATTTTCCAATTTTTTTCTCCGATTATGATGGAAAATAACTAAGTGAAAAAATTTTCGACGGATGTTGTTCTGTCTTCTTTTTAAAAATATATTGATTCTCATTAACTACTGACCAAAGTTTATAATAAATAAAGATTTACATACAAATTTTGAATCCACTATGGTATGTGTTTGAACTCTATATTATACTTAATCATATTTATTATATCATCATTAAGCACAAACTATTATAGGAAAATTATCTGAATGGGCAACTTCAATAAATGGTTTGACTTTTCGAGTTTGTGGTGATAGACTAATTAATTATAGTTTTTAATATTCCAAGAATGTGAAGGATTAACCACTTAAACTAGTAGTTTTTATTGTGGTTTTGATGTTTTGACATAATGAAAAACGAAAAGATAGAAAGGAAGGACCACTATAATGAATAAGGTCATGTAATAGATATACCCTAATAAAATTTAAATAAAATTACATACTAATATCAATAATTATTTAATAAAAGGATTTTTTTATTAATCACATAATTTTATAAAAGAGAAGCTATGAAAAATATTTAGATTAAATATGAAATTCATTAAGAAATCAATATAAGTGAACTTTGGAAAGTTAAACATTAAAATGAAATTTCATAGAGAAAAGAGAAGGTAATAAGAATTGGGTAATACTACAACTACTTAAATAAAAACTTGTAATCATTTTTTTCTTTTTTATTTGAGCTTTTTTTTAGTATTATTTATATATATTTTATGTAAACTTGAAATCTGATCGTTCTTTTATGCTTATTTGTAATCTTTTTAATTAAATTCTTAGTATAATTTTTTGGCAATGTGTAACTCAGATTGTTGTTAATAATAATTATTCATGACTATATAGTTAGTCAACACTATTATTAATCATTATCCATAATTAAATAATATTTTGACCAATAATGAAGAATAGGGTGTTCTAATTAATATAATGTATTTCAAATGAGAAAATGATCAAAATGGCCCTATGGGTTTTTTTTTTTGAAGTGGTATGGTCCTTGATATATATTTTCATCGTCTTATTTTATTTTATGTGAGATAGTTTGATTCGGTACAAAATAAGAAAAAAGCAAGATAAATTTGTAGTCTAAAAAGGATTATCAATAAAATTGGTATTTGTGTGGTTATAAATCATTTGATTAAGGATAAAATTGATATTTTAAAATTAAATTGTTACTTAATATAGAATTATGTTTTGAGACTGATTAAAAAAGAAAGTAAGTAAGAAATACTTAATTGATTTAATTTTCCTTTGAAAAAAAAAACTGATTCAAACTGAACCACGAATATCCCACTTCATTATTAAATTGAAGTGGTGTTTGGATTAATTTATTTACGAATACACGTTAAAACCTTAATGTTCATCTCTAGTTATTTAACAATATAAAATAAAAATAAAAATTGAAACTTATCTTCTTCAAGAGTTGTGGAGATGTATAAAATATTAAAATCAACGTTTTGTAAGATTTAATTTCTCAGTAAAACTAGGGAAAATAAACAAGTACCCACCCCCTCAACCTATGCCCGAAATCCCAGAGACACACTTATATTATATTAATGTCCTATTACCCCCTGAACTTATTTTATAAGTAATTTTCTACCCCTTTTCGGCCTACATGACACTAGCTTGAAAAAAAATCAATCAATATTAGACCCACAAGATAGTGTCATGTAAGACGAAAAAGGGTAAAAAATTATTAATAAAATAAGTTCAGGAGAGTAATAGGACCTTAGTATAGTATAAGTGTGTCAGATTTCGGGCATTGTGCATTATCCCATAAAATTAAGATACAACATCATTAGATTTGTCAATTTTTTGCTTGTATAAGTGTTTGTGCTGTTTTAATTCAGGATTCGTTTATGTCTTATATATATATATATATATATATATATAAAACGTCTTTAAATTATATCTTATATATAAATTAAAGTTCTTCACTTTTCTATCTCATTTCGATAAAGAATTCACCTATGTCTTCTCATCTCTGTCATTGAGCTCATTTTAATATCCTTTCTATCTTATTCTTGTCTTTTGATAATTTTGGTGACAAGATATCAGTGGCGAAGTTAAAAAATTTAATAAAAAAATTGATATTTATTTTATATATATAAAAAAATATTTTTAATCATATATAAATGATAATATTTTTCGATGAACTCCTAATAAAAATTCTTTTCTTAATATACGACTACTTAGGTAATTTTTTTTATTAGGAAACATCTGATATTATTTTAATTCCCATTTTCTTGTAATTTTATTTGAATCATTCTCTTTACTTCTTTTTGTAATATTTTAAGTGGCTTCACATATTATTTTTGTTGGAATAAAGATATAGATATGTGCATGGCTTCTATATTTTTGTGTCTCTTAATTATAATAACTAGTCATTTTCCACTTTTATCAAGATAAAAAATCTTTAAATTAAGATTCATGATTTTTAAATGTTTATGATATTCATAGATATAATTCAAAAAGGAAAAGTAGTATTTCATATGTATATATTATATAAGTGAATGATCACGATCTAGATTAAGATATAAATAGTTTTTATTATTATTGTATTGAGTTATGACGTGTAAAGTCTCGTTTGAAATATGACTTTGATTCCTGCTTTAGGGTTCAAAAGTTGACATTATTTATCTGAGTTGATGTTAAAAAAAAAACATTGCAATATTTTCGGTTTTTGAATTCTATATCTAAACAATAACCAACAAATTTTATCAAATTATACTCAATCATAAATTTTTTCTTTTTTCGACCTCAAATATCACCAACATTCAGGTATTCGGAAGCAATTGTTATATAAATGACGTACGTTTTTATAAATAGTTGACAATAGTTTAAATATAAAACACAAAAAAATACTTTAATTTAAATATGGTTTTGATCCTTTACTTTATTTTCCTTCCTTGTGAGAGTATTGTAACTCGAAAACTCTGATTATTATACATGATTTTTCTCCGAAACGAAACTAGGAGACACGAGAAGTCCATCCAAACTCCCATTGCTAATAAAAGAAGAAGGCAAAGCTTCAAAACATTTAAGTGAATTTTGCATAATCAACTCATAATTGTAAAATTGATTTGCATAAGCCATGAGTAGATCAAAATAATTAAAACGGGTAGAATCTTAATACTGTTAATTCATTACCTATTAAAGAAGATAATGAAATGGTTAACATAAATGTGATATATGGTAAATTCTAGAGGTGTCAGTGGTACGGTTCGATCGATTATTTTTTAAAAGTTATATTATTTTAATTTTTCGGATATTTATAATATATAACTAAAATTAGACTTTTTCAAATCATTTATTATATTGGTTTCTCTTCGGTATTAATACGGTTCGGTTAATATTCGAGTGTTTTTACTTTTAAAATATCACCTCAAAATATATTACGATTGATATATTTCTTTCGCAACTATATTCTTGAAGAAGCACTTTAATTTTTTATCAAAAAAAGACAAGAATGTAAAACTTTTTCGCCATATTGTTTGATCTTAAATATTTCATAGGAGCGTTTGGATAAATTTTATTGTATTGTTTGATAGAGTATCTATTACGATATCTTTTAATTTCAAACTTAATTAAGTAAATGTTAATTAAAAAGAGGAAAGACCTAAAGTCTTCAAATCACCAAAGGTTTAAGACCTAAGTTATATTTATATTTAAAAATGTTATAAATATATTCATACATTAAATTTAACATATTGTTAATATATAAAATAAATTTACATGTAAGGTTGTTCGGGTTTGGAATTTCTTTGTTTTATTTCATACATTTAAAAGATCATCCAATTATTCGAGATAATTACACAATTAAATAAAAGTTTACGAATTTATCAAAAAAAACATAAATCAATATGATTTAATTAGATTCGATTAGTTTTTCATATTCTTTTTACATTTCTAATATATTTTTTGAAAGTGAATAAAATAAAAGAGAGAAAATATATTGAGTAGTTGATAAATATGGATCTAGGTACTATTGATTTTCCCTTCTTTTTTGGGGGGGGAATTAGTGAATTCATAATTACTTTTTCTTTGTATTTAATTTGGAGGAGAAAATAGTTAAATATCTTTTCAAATTATAATTAGATTTTTAACTATATACTTATACTTTATGGTGTTATTAAAATTTGTTTAAATTACTTTAAAATGAAATAAATAACATCCTAATATTAGACACTCACATATTTAATTTCTTGGCTTTATTAGTTTATGAAAAATCTCAAGAAGAAAATAACTATGGTTCTTTACTGTGTTCATCGAATTTGTATAAATCTGTGAATACATATTGAGTCCACAAGATAGTGTCACGTAGATCGAAAAGAAGTAGAAAATTATATATAAAATAAGTTAAGGTGTAGTAGGATCTGAGTATAGTATAAGTGTATCTCTGAAAATCCAGATATAAATTAAGAGGGTACTTTTACAGTTTCCCTAATTATTAAAATTATAATCAGATGCAACTTTATTTTTTTTGACATCTATTGGTTACTAAATCATTTTCTTTAGTTGCATAATGAAATAGGGAGGGTAGACTTTTAAATTTGATTTAGGGCTCACAAATCAACATATTACACAAGTTTACATGAGATATCGAAAATTAATTTAATTCAATAATATAAATGAAATAAATATATTATAAGATATTATGCGTGCAGTAAAAAGATATAATTACATCGTTATTTTAACATCTCTGCCATTTAATTTAAATACACATTTCAATTTAAACAAATCAAAAAGTGATATTATTTTTTAAATTTTAAATTATTTATAAGAGCGCAATTAATATAAAGAACATAGAATTACTAATTCTAAAATTGTTTTTATAATGAATTTTTCTCATATTTAGCTATGATAAAATCATAAGTTAATCTGGTTTGAAATAAGAATAATTTGAAAATAAAAAGATTATTTTACTAATATCAAAATAATTAATCGTGAAGCAACTAACATCTCAATATTTTTTTCGTTCATTTTTACTTGTCACTTATATTAAGAAGGAAAAGTGCCCTTATAAACTAAAATTTCAGAGATACACTTAACTCAACTTTTTTATTTTTAAATAACTTTTTGCCCCTTTTTAGCTTACGTGACATCTAAATATCTTTCACGTGCTTCAATCGGGTGGAGTCACGTGTGTGCCACGTAAGACAAAAGATGTACAAAATTACAAAAAAAAAGTAAGTTCAGGAGGAATAGGACCTTAGTTTAGTTAACGTGTGTCTCTGAAATTTCAGTTTTAGAACGATACTTGTGTATTATCTCTATTTAAAATAAATTTTTATTTTTACTTATCACTTTTTTAATTAATCGCGAAATAACTTGTTACGTATTTGTATTGTGTCCTTATGTACTTGTATTTTTTGTTTAAATTGATTTCAAAAAAAAAAATCTATCTGTCAAAATCATAACCCCACAGAAAATGCCCCCGGCGACCCCTCAATCCACCGCCGCCACCACCGCCACCATCACCGCCGCCGCTTCTACCGCCAATCACCGCCCAGGAACCTCCAATTCTAGCCTAAACCCTAACAAAATTGACCTGAAAAACCCTTACAATTTCAACAGAGCAACCAATTCGCGTCTCCTTTCTGTTGATACCGATATGCCCGACCCGAATTCCTCGACCGTGAATGCTGCCGGCCGTCCCTCTTCTTCGAATGCCTTGATCAAAATCGACGGATGGGAGGAGGATGCTGTTCTGTCCCGTTCCAAGCATTTGCATCGAGTGGAAGTTTACAAAAGGAGGAATCGACGGGGTAAGCAACTCCAGCGTATATACAGAGATTGTTACTGGTCGTTAATGGAGGAAGTCAAGCTCAAGCATAGAGAGTATTGCTGGAAGTTTGGAATGAGTGCTTTTCAGGAAGATGAGGATAAGAATAATAAGGATGGTACTGCAGGAACTGGAGAGAACAACGGGAATGCGGTTACCAGTAATACTTGTGGGGTTCATGGCTGTAAGTCGAAGGCGATGGCGCTTACGAGGTTCTGTCATATGCATATATTGTCAGATTCCAAGCAGAAGCTGTACAAGGCTTGCAGTTTTGCCATCAAAAGGTATTTTTCTTTTCTTCACATTTCATACATTTATGTCTTAGTAATTTACACAGTCCTAAGCTTTATGAAGAAATATCTCTTTTCATATGTCTGTTACTCTCAATTTGATACGATTATCCTGCCTTAGAATATCCAGGACTACATGTTATTACCCTTGCTATTAGGTTATCCTGATTCCTGAGTATAGTTACTATGCAAAATCTGCTGACAGTGGAAAAGGTAGTATCTTGTGTGGGTATGCACGCGTGAACTATCTTGCTTGGAGGTGTGATTTGTGTCTCAAAGATGCGTCCTTTCTGAATTGTTTCTGAAGCAGAATGCATATGCTTGCGCCCGATTTGTTTGTTGTTGGTATAAAGCTGGTTATTTTGCTAATGTATAACAAAAATATCTCATCTTTTTTCCTCAAAAGGAACTTTGCCAAGTAGCTTCAAGTTCTTGTTCTTCTTTTTTTCTTTTCCTATTTTGTTAAGGTTCTTTAGTTTTCTGTAATCTTTTGTATGGATTTCCTGATAAATTTTACCCTCGTGCCACAATTGCTCTTGCACTTAGCAAGCAGTACATGTGTGTGTGACAGAGTATGGTTCTGGAAGGCTGTAAGCTAAAGTAAAAGCAGTATAGGCAGTTGGATTCACTTATGTTCTGATATCATTTACGTATAAAATTAGGTCGTATGGTGTGTCACATCATTTTAATGTTTAATGATCATTGGACTTCACTTCCTCAGCAACTGCTTTTTTTTGAATTGTACCCTGCAACTGTTAAACTTTCTAACCTCATGGTATAGTGCCTGTGGGATCTAGTTCTGATTCCTACAGTATATCTTTTCCTGCTCTTCAGAATTATGTAACGACCTTCTTGTTATTCATTTTGTTCCTGCCCATGTACGCTTAAACCTTCCCCAAGATATTAACCATCAATATTTCCGCCAAGTTCAATGCCTAAATCTGGCTTTGTAATGAGTCCTAAAAGGTGCTGTAATCCCCGTGCTTGGTAGTAAGTAAAGAAGAGACTTCCAATTGTGATGATTGTTATTTTTTATTAATTAAGAAATCTGTTGTTTCCAGCTCCTAAGCTTAGTGGATAATGACTCTTCCTCTGTCCTCCTCTGCTTAAATGCAAAACTTTGTTAACTAGCCAACATTTGAATCCCCCACGTACATCTAAGAGACATTCTGCTGTGTGCTACCTCTGCTGTTGAACCAAAAACCCACTAGGACTTTTTCTGTTTCATGTACTACCATTTATCCAAAAATAGAACTTTCTCCCAGTGAGAAGTCATTTGACTTTCCAATTGAGAAATCTAGTTACCAGTTCATATCCGCTAATCATCACCATAGTTATAACTATATGGATGCACCTTTTTCTCAAAATAAAAATTGTACATATGTACCTAATACATCTTATCTTATCCTCCCTCTACTTCTGTTTCCTTCCCCTTCTTCATTCAAGCTGGATTTTAGTTTTTTCAACTCGTTTTTCCCAATTCCTCTGCTCTTTGGGGTAGAAACTGGCTTGCCAGGCCCCTTCTTATCTAGTTGTGATTTCTTCTCATCCATCTTCATCAACAATTCTATGGTTTCTTTTTCAAACCCTTCGAAAGCCACCCCGTATGTATTACTCAACTCTAAGATATGTGAATTAACCCAGTTTATTGTTTCTGTCTTGATGTCTTCTTGAAATTGGGAGCTGAATATTGATTGGTTCAGCCTCAGGAATCTGTTGTAACTGCATTTTTTGTTCTGTCTCTTGTGTGTCATTGACTATTATGGCATAACATTCCTCTCCTTCCTTGTTGTGGTCAATATTTCTGTGACTTTGTATCAGGAATCTTTGTCTGGGTGTTTAAGAGGTTTCTTTCTCCCCCTTCCTTTTTCATAATCATAGTATCCTCCCCTAAACTGCTATTTCACAGTTCCTGAAAGCTTGTAGAAACTTTGATGCCAAGTCCGTATATTCTAAAAAACCTTTATTCCCCTCCATGTGCCTCTCACTATGAAGTTCTTGGGCTTTTTAACATTCCCAGCTGGGCTTGGGTTTTTTAGAGGTTGAGTAGGTTTTAGGCCTGGATTTAAATTGAGCAAAGGCTAACCTATATTTGTCCATGGAGTTGGACCCATAGTGGGGCCTGAACCTAGAATGTTTGCTGGCTCCCCACGTGGTTTCCTACTGACATCTCCACCTGCCCTTGTATTAACCTCT
The DNA here is from genome assembly GCF_036512215.1 of Solanum lycopersicum. NCBI lineage: Eukaryota > Viridiplantae > Streptophyta > Magnoliopsida > Solanales > Solanaceae > Solanum > Solanum lycopersicum. Next base: position 2,648,184 of record NC_090800.1, read on the forward strand.
GGGTAGATCTTCGAAGTCGGTTGGGTAAAAGGGTTTTCCTTCTTTCTTCCCCAACGGAGTACCTTGCCATCGTCTCTGTCCATAGCTGCACGGAGTATGAGATTCCAGCATTCAACACAGTCACCTCCTTCGGAGTCCTCGACTCAGCGCCTTGAACTTTAATTCTAGCCCATTTAAGGTGATTTCTTAGTTGCGTCTCTTCCTCAGTTTCGATCCGACCCCCACAGAAACTAACTTCTCTTTTTGGTGCGTGGTTTTCCATCGTCTGGCATCTCCTTTCTTTTGTCTACTGTGTATCCCTTTCTCATTATTCTTTTATTATAGTAGTTGGGTAAAATATCTGGCCCGGGCTGACATTTAGTTCTTTTAACAAAAGAAGGAACTTGGCGCAGGTCATTTCCTACTTGGAAAACATGTAGCCTGTCATGATTTTTGAGTTCTGGCCAGTACTTTGAAATGTTTCAGGTCCGTTTGAGGTGGTCTATATGTGTTAATTCTACTGATTTTGTCAATTGCTTCTTGCCTGCTGCACTCCTGTCCCACACCCGTCAATGTTTATGCAAATCCTAGTGTTTGTTCCGGTGGTATTACTGTAACTGTCTTTTAGAACTCCTATATTCTCAACTTTAAGAAGTCTCTACAATTATTTTGTTTGCTCGGAATCCAGTCTATGAAAATTTACATTATTAAGTTGTGGTTGCATAGAATAGGTTTTCACAAAGACTTACCACTATATTTCCTTATCTTAATTGTTTCTTTTTCCAAAATAGATTGTCATGAAGTTATGACATTTTTACGATATTAAAACCAAAAAAAAAAACATGGTAAACTTTTGAGTTCACCGATCTGATTTGTGCTTTCATGAAGGATAACGTAAAAAAATCTTATTAAAAACAGAGAACTTACATATACAAATAGTATACTAGAAAATAGAGGCTACATAAAATATAATTCTCTTCGGAAAAAACACAGAATGTTCTGCCCTAATAGCAACCTTTTGGGTGCACCAAATGCTTAACTTAAAATAAAATTCTACTTTTCGAATGTACAAGTCATTCTAGCCTCCAGAGCTTAACGCTTAAAGTGTGGGTTAGACACATCATAGATCCAAACCCTCTCATAGAAAATCCCTGTTATTTAAGTTGGGAAGTGTAGAGGCGACTTCATACTCCCACAGTTTTGAACCTGTGTGTCAAGTGGAGTTGGATAGAAGTCACGAGAGATTTCTCCGATGTATAAAAAAGTCTTTGAAGTTATTCTTTGTTCTTTAGAAAGTTCTGTTTCTCTCCCTTCATAGACCACTCGAGAGCTAGATGAGCATCTTCTCATGACCTACATCTTTTCCTTCTTCTGAAGGCCGAGCTTTATAGTACATATTCACTTTGCCCAACATTGTCCACTGTACTCCAAACCAGTGTACATTACACGTACCACATTGGGGTTGCCACGCGACAATGCAACAGAAGTTGGTCCACATCTTCACCCAAGCATTTGGACACGAAGCACTGCCTAACATGTGAGCCTCCTCTTTCTCAAGTTCTCAGCTGTCTGTGTTGTTAACCTTTCTAACAGCCAAGATAACACATGCTAAGAATCCAGATCCATAAGTGCAGGAAGTGCAGTTGAGTACAATCCACCTCTCCTCAAACCCAACTTGATGAGTGCTGGCTAGCATATGTTGTCTTCTGCTTGTAAAGAATTTCAATTGAAATTTGTCTACCTCACAGCCTTGTAGGTTCTTCTGAGCATCAAAATACCGATGTACTCGTCCATCTTGTGTCCTACATATCTACTCAAGACATCTCATTTCTCTCGCTCAATACTTTATATATGTTGTAGAAAATGGTTCACAGGGTGTTTTATTCAACTACTTGTGACCCCAAAAACTTATAAAACCCGATTCTGCTGTCATCCCGTTTGCTTAGCACTGCCACTTGAGTCTTTGCACCCCGGGATGTTTCTTCTCAGTGTACGACTGTGAGGATTGGTGTTTCTCCATAGTCCTCGACCGAAGAGTTACATGATGTTTCATGTCCTCCATGACTCATTCATGTCTCAATACTTTTACGCGATTCACAACCCTCCATAAAGCCTGCTCTTTGCCTTGAATCTCCATAATTTCCTAGCAGTGCTTTGTTGTATATCATCAGGTCTTTCAATGCAAGTGTCTGTATGTTCTCAATTCTTTGTAAACTTTTGAGTGCCCCAGCGCCTTCAGTTGTCATTTAAACTTCTTTTTAGGTTGAAGTGAACCCCTCGCAATTATCTCATTCTTCTCACCAAAAAAAAGTGAAGTACCTGATCGTCATCACTCTTGCTGAACTTACCAGACGACTCCTCAAACTATTATTCAACTTTTTGAACTTCAGATTTTCCTCAATATTGTCAGTATGTACTATGTGGTATGTCTCTCATTATGCTTTCATCATCTTGCTCTTCTAAACAGTTCTTATTGCACTTGGAACAGGATAACCCACAGGAGACTGTGTCTTCTCTGTTTTCCCCATCCATACTTCAGTGCAATGCAGGATGAGAATCCAGACAGCCATTTTGAAACTAAATAATTTCTTTTTATAGATTTATGCAGCAGGAATCTAATGCTTTGGAGTCATGATTAGGTGTAGAAGTACTCATTTCACTTGCTAGCTTCTGTAGTTGGAAGACTATTAGATTCGCTTTCTAAAATCAAATCCAAGTGACAGGTGTAAACATGAAGAATCATACTTAACTTTACATTGTACAAGCAATGGTATTTACCATAAAGCTGGAGCTAGGCCTGTAACAGTGTTCTCTCTCTCCTTCAATACGTAGACCACTGTGGGTGAGTGGCCTGTTGTTGGGTTGCTTGCATTGAGGCAAGGTGCTTCAGTGTGTTAGTCTTGTTACTATGGGTGACCGACATAATCTATTTGCTGAGCTGGCTCTTAATTGTGTGGTGTCTGCTGGCTGGTAAGTTGGTCCATCAGTGGGGCACTGGTGTTAATGGTGGGGGCACAAGTACATTAGGAACATGTGGTGCTCTAATGTTTTGGTTGCTTGCACACTGAAGCACAGCTGAAGGTGCACTTGTGTTGTGATTCATGGAGTATAACAGCTGTGACAGTCCTCTTTTCTTGTATATAGTCTTTACGTGTAACGTATATTCTGTGCTTCACATGGTTTAGTTTTGGCATCCAGTTCCATGAGCAGCCTTTTCATTCAAATTGTTTGTTCTTCTCCTAGTAGCTAACTTGCAATGTTTTGCTGTAATCACTATCTGCATGTGGATGCATTCTTGTTTCTCTCATTTCATAGAAGTAACAACTGATGCTGAGATTTTTCATGAGTTCAGATCTTGTGAATTCTAATCGTAAAGCATTAGGAGATATCTTATTACTAGTTAGAGAGTTAAGATAGTATTACTTATCGATCAAAGCTTCATTGCTTTATTTTGCAGTTCGCCAACAGGGCCCATACTTTGTGGGAAGCCAATATTAAGGTCTGCAGTTCCTTCCTACTGCTCTCTTCATTCTCAGAAGGCTGAAAAGCATGTGGCACGGGCTTTAAAGAAAGCAGGACTTAATGCCTCTAACCCAAGTAAAATAGTCCCCAAGTTTCATGTTATAGTTGCGGAATGTGTTAGCCAGATCCAAAACAGAAGAAGAGCTGCACAAAAAGCAACTCTAGAGATGGCCGAGGTGAAAGAGGAGAGCAGCTGTTAAGGCCCGAGCATCACGTAAAACTGAAGCCTGTATATTTTCTTGGCAAGTTGGTGATGCAACTATAACAAAGTATATTTGGTTAAATAGGATTTTGTGTGGGAAGAAGACAGGAGTTATGACTTGGAAGAAAAAAGCTTGTATGTAAAGAAGGGTACTGCAAACTAACCAAATATCGTCTAATATTGTTGAGCTACATTTGTTCATTATGTTGGTGTTCTTGTTTGTGAATCATGCAATGTTGTGGAAAATTATGTAACAAGAAACATACAACAATTTCAGTTGTATTTTAAACTCAATATTTTTGTTAAAAATAAAGTTCATTTTTGAACCTGACATCTGCTAATGGTTGCTGCAATTCTTGCTGCACTGTTTGTATTTTTTGCTCACAGAAAGAATTTGTTATTGTGTATGCCTTTATCTTTATGGATACAGAGAAGAAGCCTTTTCATCTATTTAAAAAGATCGGATCGAGCTCATCGCACCGAGCTTGTCTAGTGCCTGTTATGTGGTTTGCGAGCTATTGCATAGGAGCGGGGATTTTACCCTGTATAGTGGTTAAAATAATATTTACTTATATATAGTAAATATTGAACCTTTATGTTTTTTCGTAATAGTGAAAATTTTAGCTTTGATACTAAAACGCGTCTTATTCAGTACTATTCTTATATACTCTACCAAACGGTCGGTTTAACCTCAAGCTATTGGAGTTTAGCACTTTCAGCCAACAGCATAAAACGTAAATTTCTATAAATTCATAAAAACTTAGCATTTCTTGATTCGAGGCAAACTAAGGAATCTGTTAATTAACAATTAGGCCAAACCATACACTAATTGTTAAATTTTTTCTATATAAACACTGAACTAATTAATGTTATTGAAGCAAACACAACATCAACAGAAGTGGTTAATTTCATTTTATTTTTTCCATCATCACACACTTTTATTATACAATTGCCAACTTATAATTAGTTAAACCATGGCAAAAGAAGTAGTACTGACATCTATGACTTTGTTGTTGTTGATGATTTTTGGACTTAGTTACCTTCACATTACTACTGCAGCAACCAATGGCAAGGGCTACGACAACGACAATGACAATATTGATAGTGGCAGTGGCAATAGAGGTAACAACAATGGCAATAGTGGCAGTGGCAATAGCAATAGCTGCAACAACAATGGCAATAGTGGCAGTGGCAGTGGCAGTGGCAATAGCGGCAACAACAATGGCAATAGTAATAGTGAACGTGGCAATAGCAATAGCGGCAACAACAATGGCAATAGTGGCAGTGGCAGTGGCAGTGGCAATAGCGGCAACAACAATGGCAATAGTGATAGTGGACGTGGCAATAGCAATAGCGGCAACAACAATGGCAATAGTGGCAGTGGCAGTGGCAATAGCGGCAACAACAATGGCAATAGTAATAGTGGACGTGGCAATAGCAATAGCGGCAACAACAATGGCAATAGTGGCAGTGGCAATAGCGGCAACAACAATGGCAATAGTGGCAATGGCAATAGTAATAGTGGACGTGGCAATAGCAATAGCGGCAAAAACAATGGCAATAGTGGCAGTGGCAGTAGCAATAGCGGCAACAACAATGGCAATAGTGGCAATGACAATGGGACTGGCAAACAAAATGGCAACAGTGGCGTTGGCGCTGGCAATGGCAAGGGTAATGGATATGTACAAGTATTTCCAGCAAGAAACGAGCATGAAATAGAGAAACTAACGAATTTGTTGAGCGGAGCAGGAATGCGTGCAAGGCTACAAACTAGTTGTTCTTGCTATAATTGTGGTACTTATCAATGTTACTGCAGAGGTTGTAGCTCAGAAATGTGCTGCATATGATAGAAAAAGAAAAGTTTAGAACAAGACGTATCGATGATCGCATGAAAGGAAAATAAAGTGGAAGAAACACCACCCTCTTCGTATTTGAATGAATAAAATCATATATGTAAGCTTTGGAAATGTGTCATGCATTTATTGATTCGATGTGAACCTCTAGTAAGGGTAAAGTAACTTGTACTTTTTCTAAGAGTGTTGTAACTTGTATTCCTAAGATTTGAAACTATGTGCTTTTTAGTAGAAATGGACCTTGGATATCGACGAAGCTAGGATTTTTAATAAGGGGATTCAAAGTTTGAAGAACTAAACATACAAACTAATCGAAGGGGGTTCAAAATCTAAAGAACTAAACTTACGAACTAATCGAAGGGGGTTTAACATCTACTGTATATAGATAAAAAATAATTTAAGGCTGGCTCTGCCCCTCACCTTGGATATAACTCTATGTCAAAGTGTTGATACCGTGATAAGGAAATAGACTATGTCTGACTCAATCACAAAAGCTAGCTCATGAGGTGAGAATTACCTAAATTCTTATATCCGCGGAGGACCCAAGATTTTCACACGAAGAAGCTAAATTTAACACGTATTGTATATGCATAAAACAAAAATTGACCTCGTATGTACAATGTAATTTTCTAGGGAAGGAGGTTTAGACGAACCCCCTAGATCTAGTAGTGCATCGTCTACAAACAAACTCATAAATGGAGAGATCTGAAGGCATCAATCACACAAAAGATGCATCGCGCGCACAAGATGCATTATTAGGCTAACCTGAAGCAAGAGCTATATGGATGTTTCAGCAGTAGGCCGTGACTAATTCATACGACTCACGAGTCGAGACTCTGGAGTAGGCTGCAGCTGCAAGAAGATACTTGTCGAATCATTGGGATCGACATAACTGCAAAATAAGAAAGAAAGACTTTTGAAACTTATGGTCTAAAACCTGTCTTAGAATGTTATATGGGCTATAAATCATCTCATTAAGGGTAAACGGAAAGTTTATTTCTAAATATAGAAATGTCTCGTTCTTTTTGGGGCAAATTAGAAAGGAGACAGCGACACATAAATTGGGATAAATTGGGACAGAGGGAGTAATTTCATTGTAAAAAAGGCAAGAAACATGACATACGCATATCTTGTCATCTCATGGACTGGTGTTTTGGTTGCTTCATGAAGACGATCTACACGATGCTTTGCCCTTGACCGTCTGTAACGCTGTCTCACTTTTCCAATTAACTCGAAAACTAATGGAATGAAAGCCTCACAATCACATTCCTTGAACATAATTTTAAACGAATGAGGTATTATGCTGTTTTCGTTATCATTAGCTGGTATAACCTGCAATAGGCTAAAATAAGTCATCTGAAGCAAGGTTTGATATATAGTTCATGAATAAATAAATCAATCTATCTATTATACAGATACTTACCGGGTTTACGTATCCAGAAATGTTTTTGCAGAAGAATATTGGTTGATTTAATTTTTCGCCATGAACAAAAAGCTGCAGAATGAAGTAGATTTAGGTCAGCCGGAGCAATTTTATCGGTTTGTAAATGTTGTTTCTTATCCCGCTCATCACAAAAACTCATGATTTGGTAGCAAACTACTCTCTCCATTTCAATTTGTTTGTCTTACTTTCCTTTATACGCATTCCAAATGTGTTTTTTACTTTCTTAAACTCCGTTTCAAGTCAAAACCAGACAAACAAATTGAAACAAAGAATGAATTGAACGAAATGTTTGAGCTATCTCACATCACATCAAGGTAGTCATCGAAGTGCAACGATACCAAACATAGAAAAGAAAAGGCGGAAGCTTTACTAGTGATTTAAGCACAAAAACGAAATAAAGCGTGAGTTTTAGTGACAAAAAGCATGATTGAAGGGAATGATAAAAGATACTATATACGTAGCAAAAACCAAACAACAATTGTTCAGTGTTGCTCTCTTCGAGACAGAGCATATGGCCGATGAGATGCAGAACTTATCGCCTTGTGCCCTATACTGCAGCTAGCTTCAGGGCTTAGCGGCCTTCAACCACACTGTTCAAGTCTAATTTAGTTACCCCAACACACAATAAAATAGACAACAAATGCAGGAATTTAACGTAGGCGATATTGCTTAGCTAGAAGTAACCAACAATAACATACCAAGTGTATAGTCTCATAAGTGGGGTTTGGGGAGGGTAGAGTGTATGCAGACGGCAGACCTTACCCCTAACCTGGGAGGTAGAGTGATTGTTTCCGATAGACCCTTGACTCAAGAAAAAGCATATCAAAACATGTTAGGAAATGAAATAAACGGAATTGAAGAAACCATGGCACAATACTACAGAAAGCAAGACAAAACATACATAAAAAGGACAGAAAGTAACAGATAGTAACAAAAATCGAAGGGCAAGAAACTACAGCAGAAATACTACGACTACTAGTAAGGAAGGATAAACAAGACCACGCTAGCTAGAACTAACCGGACAACAGAATATCAGATCGAAGCATGTTCACAGTCGAGAAAACTCAAATGTTTTAGTATCTCTGGAACCTTTTTTTAAGATTCTGTACAACAACTTGAAAATATAAGTCCCATAAGACTATAAACAAAAGAGGGCATATTGTTATCCTGGAACCTAAAGACATCAGCCTCGCGTGCTGCAATTTTATCGGATAAATTCAAATAAATATAAACAAGAAATGAATCCAACAAACAACGACATGGATTTGGAGCAGAAACCATTTCTTCCACATGATTCATAAAGCGTATATTTCCTACAGAATCAGGCAATCGGAAGCAAGAAGGACGAGCATTACATACCAAGGGAATGTCAAAAGCATTGAAGTTGTTCGTAGGATTCTTTGCAACAAAGACCATCCGGATATTCGATAAGTAAATGGTTCCTTTTGCTTGTACTTCACCTAAACTGCAACAGCAAAATATTCATAATTTATGTCAATGCAGATATCATTAACTTGGTTTAAAATCCCAAAATATAAGGAAAAAAAAGAAGAAAGAAGAGACCATAGCCCGAGAAGGCGATGCACAAATAACGATGAACTTCCCAAAGTTCAATACAGTGACCCAGCCACTCCATCCACACTCAATAAACTCAATGCATTAAGCAAGCTCAACAATACAAATACATGCTTCATGTCCATGCCAACTCAACTAATTCCACGTGCTACTTGTTACCTCCCACCAGCACCATCCAAACTCATAATAAGAGGTCTTTGCTAAGATTTGATGCTAACACGTCATGTTTCTCAGCTCAACTCATTAATCACTATGCCATAATACCATGTAAAATTAACTCTTACGCCTAACTCACACTCAGCGTCGGAGCTAGAATTTTTAATAATAGGTTCAAAATTTGAAGAACTAAACACCCAAACTAATCAAAGGTTGTTCGACATCTACTATTATAGATAAAATATAATTTAAAACCATATATAAATAATAATATTTTCTCAAAAAAGGAGGTTTGCATGAACCCCTAATAGTATGGTAGCTCCGCCCCCTCTCACTCTAGACCCTTTGGGGCACACAGAGTAAAACCCCGGTGTAATGCAATAGCTCGCAAACCGAGAGGTAACCCACACTAAGCAAGTCCAGTGCAATGAGCTCGACCCAGAAGGCAAATCCAGCTTGAAACCTCCAACATGAAAATCCCAAATCCAAACCACTTGACCACCCGAAGGGTATTATTCGTCGTAATCTCGTAAATTACACTACTTACAAAGTTAATAAAAAAAATTTCCCAAGATCTGAAATTACAAAATGGAAAAAAAATAATGCAAATAAAGAAGAATAAATAGGTACCTAGGAATGTTATCGATCTGAAATTCAATTCCATCGCTAGCTAAGACAAACAATTCATCGATAAATGGAACTGGCATTCCATGAACAAATAATTTAGGATTTAATGACATTTTCGAGTACCAAAAATAAAAATCAAAATATTTGATTGAATTAACAATTTAATTTATCATGGCCCTTTTTTTGGGATTATATTTTGAAAATTTCAAATTCCGTGTATTTATGGGTTATTCTTAAACGTGTTTATCGCGTGTTAAGCTTTATACCCAATACTAAGTTGTTTGACGGAGTATATAAGAATAATTCGAGTGTATTTATTTTTAAAATACGTTAAATGAATATCAAATCAAAAAGATATTTTTTATTAGGTATTGGTAGGGCTATTCATGGTTATGGTTAACAATCAAATTAAATCGCATTTCGAACCAATCGATTTTAAAAAATCGATCTTTGGTTTAGTTTGGTTTGGTTTGGTTTTACTAAAAAACAACTGCAAAAATAACTAAATTGAACCGATAAATTAGATATATAGATTTTATAATTATTTATATATTATTCATAAATAAATTTAAAATATTTTGTTAAATTTTAATCAACTTAAGTCGTTAACTTTATCATTTTTTCAAGTCCAACACTTTAGCCCAAGTATAACAATCTCAAATCCAAGTCCATTAAAATTCATTTTAGTCTTTACCTACAGTACTTCACATAAAATAGTAACACTTTCTATTAAATGAATCGCTTTGTTCGTATAATGATAACTCTAATATTGCTTAATTGCTTAACTAAATCAACATTAGCTTTTCTGTAGATTGTTCATGTACTTGGTATAATAAGGAAAAACAATTTCATTTATTTTGATATTATATTTATCAAAATAATATTCAAATATTATATTTATACACTATCAACAAATTAAAGTTATTCACCTTCGTAAATAAAGTCAAAGAACACTATATAATTAACTAAGTCTAACCGTGTTGCGATGTCGATAATATAATAAAAAACCAATATTAGGGAAGATTTATGGTATATATTTATATTTTTATAATCTCTAATCTAATGTTTAAGTATTAACAATAATTTTTAATTAAGTTAACGTTGAATTGTGTTAACTTTCTAAACTAATCTTATCTACTTCTCCATAGATCTTGTGTAATTATTGTTTGTTTCTTTCTATTTCGTGAGGGTGTGTTTGGTACGGAGGAATATTTGTTAAATTTTTGGTTGACTAAAATAAAAATTTTAAAAAAAAAAATTAATAGAAAAGACAAGTTCCGTACGCGATTTTATTAATGCAGTGCTTTGGAATATTCTGATATCTTATTTATGAACTATAATTGCTCGTTTGCTAAAATTATGTAAGAATTAGAGAAAACCTTCATGGTTTTCATGATCAAGATTTAAGAGGGGAAAAAATACAATTTAAAAAAAAAATCAAATCCAAACAAAACTTCAAACTTCATATCGATCTAATTTCATAAAACATTGCATCTTTAAACGGGTCTTAATATAAGTTTGAAAAAATTACATAAATTAATACATTTTAAAAAATAATTGCTGATTTTAGCGATACTTTTTTTTTGTTATCATTTATAGCAATATTGTGATAAATCTATAATATGTATCAAACGTGAATTATGTATGCAATATATTTTAATTATAATTGTTTTTGAAATATATTATGTTTGTTTGATAAAAAATTGTCACATTGCATTATAAGTGTATTAAAATGTGTGATAAATGTATTATCCATATTAAAACTTGTACTGTATTTGAATAATAAATTTGTCTTTGTACTATGTATTAAACTCATATTACAAATAAATTAAAAGCGGTCAAGTGAAAAAAAATACTATTGCTATAAATGGTAAATATTTTTTTATTATAGTATATTCACGTAAGTTTCCTATTAAGGCCCGTTTGGCCATAAATTTTCCAAATAATATTTGGGAAAAAATTGGCAAATAATGTTTGTCCATACAATTTGCCATTATTTGGCAAATATTTTTGGCAAATATCCCAAATTTCCAAATACTAGTTTTTTCTAGTATTTGGGCCAAATTTCATTATTTGGGATATTTTCAAAATTAAAATTTTGCCCCAATCTTTTATCTTTTACAAAAACACCCTCTCTAGTAGTTGTTTGCGTTGTATTACTTTATTTTTTACGTGAACACCAAAATAGTGATGAAATATGTAGTGAATATTAAATAATGATATGATTGTTGATGAAAATTATTAAAAATTGGCTTTAGGTAACAAAGTCATGTACTTTGTCTACTTCACGATGTATGGAATAATTCTTGTTGCACTCGCTCCAAATTACCACATTGCTTTAGTGTCATAGACATTATTTGTTATTGTTGTAACGAACATTCATTGACTTGTAATACAAACTTTTAGTTAATTTTGATATTTTTTAAAACTTGTGTGTATAAATCATATTTTTCTAAAAATGTGAAATATATTTCCCAAATTTTATAGCCAAACACATGGTGAAATTTCACCCAAATTTTCACTCAAATAATATTTGCCAAGAATATTTGGAAATCTATGGCCAAACGCTAGCTAAGTTTTTTACTTTAAATAATGCTAAGGGGAGTGGCAAATGGATCCATACATTCACCATCCAACTAATCCAAATGGGCTGTTTTGGGCAGAGCCCATATTTACTTGTAAAATTTGATTAGCCCAAACACAACCCATTGACATCAAAGGCGTAACGAGGCGCTGTGACGGAGATAGGCTCGGTGACATAGACGTGTCTATGAAGATGCAAACTACCTGCACCCGGACAAAAAGACCCTCTAAACTCTAAAGCTTAACCGTTCCGTGGGATTGGTTATATGGGTCTTTCATGCGTAGCTTAGATATAAAAGGCGAGCACCTCGGCTATTCCACCAAGTATGTGCCTACCAATAAACACAAATACCAAATAACTTTGCCCACCGAGGCTTAGAGAAGATTACCATATGACAAGCCCTTAAAATTGTGAAACTACATGCAATTGCACAAAGGAGCTTCAACAATATATAGTGGCGGAGCCATACTGACCGAAGGGTGGTCAGTTAAACATCCTCCGTCAGAAAATTATATTGTATATGTAGGTCAAAAATTACTCTTTATACATATATATTAGGAACAAGCTTGACAAAATTAGTAGCTTCACCACGACTGTATAACGATTGCACCATAAAGAATGATGCAAAAGATATCGCAGCTTAGAAGACATAGCCAAAAGGAATCCATATTCAGTATTATCAACCAACATATTTCCGATATCAACACTGAACGATTACCTTTCCACATGGCAAAGAATCTAGGGGTGAAGAAAGCTATCGCATGTGGAGTCCAAAACTGCACTACTTTTGGAGGATCCAACACGCACTCAGTGACATCTTTGAAGAGTCCGAGCAACATAGTTGGACTGTATGTGTAGAAGCCTTCTTCTGAAAATAGTATCAAACAAGAAATTTACAACCTAAAGATCTCTTGGATTTTCTGCAAATAGTGTCGACAAGAGAACCTTTAAAGGAAAGAAAAAGAAAACACTCTGCAGCATCTTATACAAGGTAACCAATCTAAGAAAACAGCATCATGACGAAGACCAAAGTAAATATTTCCTGCCTGCACATAGAAAATCTTTTTAAACAAACTAGGTGTTAGCAATTCATCCTTTTTCTCTTCATTTTCGAAGTCTGATTACCACACAGATGTTCGGTATCCTCTTAAATTCTAAACTTCCAAAAAAGGAATTATCAAAGCTCGGAGAATTTAACAATCACAAACATCTGCTTAACTATATAAAAATATGTAATGTTAGTTTACCCCCTTAAAAAGGATATTACCTGCTGAAATCTTCGTGGTAGTTGAAAAGGGTTCTCCACAAGTCCAGATGATGCCAGGCTAGAGAGTTCAATTTGATCTTCTTTCACCAATTCATTTCAGAACCTAAGCAATTTTTCTTCGGAAGCATAAGAATTCAATCAACCAAAACATCAAATTTGTAACCTTTAGTAAGGAATAGGTAAAACCTGCAAATCCATGCGAGTCCTCTAAACATCAGCCCATCTTCAAGCCAAGGAATCTTTTACAATCAGTAAACAGACATAATGTACATGTTATCGACAATATACGCAAAAAACTGGATTGCATCCTGAAGCTCTGATGCTGCAGTGCGGAATTATCCAACAGCTTTAAGAGAAAAAAGTACTACATACTGCATTGCGGACTCTTGTCCTGCTCCAACTCGAAAAAAGCAAGTGATGATACTAAACATGTGAAATATTGCATCAATTCAACAATTAGCTTCAGAAGTCTAGTCTTCTGAGTACTACTGAGCAATGTATAGCATGAAGAAAATAACATAGACTTCTGCATCATCGAATAGTTCTCAAGTTGAAACTCAAGCTTCTCGGCTTCAAAAATATGACGCTAACTACAAGTTTATATGTTCGAACAGAAGCAAGCCCAAGGCTCTTGACAATGTCATGGTCACAACGTCCATAACATTCTATTACTTTCAACTAATACACTCCCAATGATTTCACTTTACACTACGAGTGAACCTTTTCATACACGAGAACACAGAAAAATCATTCAATCAACAAACACAATGTATCTAAGGAACAAATTCCACAACACTCATTTGAGTCACTGAAAGTTTCAACAAATTACAGAATTCAATTCATTCATCAGAAACCTCCATGGTTTCGTTACAAAAAACATTGATGCGGAACTACAGGTTTTCGTAGACCACACTTAAATAACTGTCTTATCCACTCACCATTATCGAAATGGTCAAGCACTTATTGAGCAGTTCTGTGCTTGTAGTGGTAATTCCAACCAAATTCATCGATCACAAGAAACTCCCTTAGATTCTTGCGTCTCGTTTTATCTTTCTCTTTTCATGGCTACATCACTCATAACTTAAATGAACTGAAACCCTAACAAATGCAACGATCAATCGAACGAACAAGCAAACACTCTAATCCTAGCAATAATTCAACAAATTGCAACAAAACCTAGCTTCATTTCTCACTCGCTACACTACCTAATCCCTAACAATTAACAATACGAACAAACAACAACAACAATACTCAATTTATACATATCATAAACAGCAAATACTTCATTGTCCATCGTCGTCCCTTCTCGGTCCAGAACCCGAACCAGATAGAGAAGCTAGCAAATTCAGATGCCCTTGAGCTATAGGAAAGTAATTCCCAACTCTACCAGCTGATGCCTCTTCCATCTGCTGCTGAAGAAACCTCGATGGCTGCGTATTCATCGCTGCTGCAGCGGAATGTGAAATCTCCGGCGACGGTGCAGCGAAACTCCAAACTTGTCCAAAATCCGGCCTAGCAGGAACTGCCCAAAATCCAGCACTAGGAACCACATCCTTATCTCCACTTCCATTATCATCATCCTCAGAACGTAAACGCTTACCAAGCAAAAACGGCGCCGGAGAAATCAACGGATGTAACAACGACGGCGACGGCGACGGCAACTTATGATCAACCGGAGCAGAAGCAGTAACAGAAGAAATCGAATTTCGTAACGAAACTGAAACAGTAGAGAAACTAGCAGGTATAGTACCAGTACCAGTAGCAGCAATAATCGAAGGTTCAGCTTGACGCAACAGCCATTCAATTGTTTGTCCATCGGATTTATGACCTAGTTCACGAGTTAGCTGAAAAACCCTAGCAGCACAAACAATTGGCATCCTTATACGTCTCCCTCTTCCATCAACTTTACTATGTCGGTCCTTCGCCGGCGGTTTCTTCACCGTCAAAGCACCATTACTATTAGCAACTCCACCACCGGAGCCGGTGGTAGAATCGAGTAAAACGGCGCCGTTTTGCTCTACCGACGTCGACATATAATATTTTATTTGATTTTTATGGAAAAATAAACACCAATTATACAGAAGAAATTGAGGGTAGAAGGGGAACAGGGGGGGTGGGGGGTCAAATGATTGAGAGGCAGGAGCTGGTGGAGACAGGAGGAGGGCACATGGTTGGGTGGGACCAAGTTTAATTTTTTCGATTTTTCGGTTTTTCGATTTTTCGTTCGGTGTTTGATATGAAAAACTTGAATAAATTTGGATCCACCACAAAAAGTTTCGAAACATTCCTAAAGAAAGTGATTGTATACCAGAACTTCAACTCGAAAAATTTGGATGTGAATGAAGAAGTGTTTGTCATTTCGTCAGGTTTAATTTTTTTGGTTTTACGATTCTTTCGTTCGGTGTTTCGATATGAAAAATCGAATAAATTCGATTTCGCGATAAAAAGATTCGAAACATTTCTAAAGAAAGTTATTATATACCAAAACTTCAACTTGAAAATTTTGGATGTTAATGAAGGAGTATTTGTCATTCTGGTGGGATCAGGTTTAATTTTTTTGATTTTTTTATTTTTCATTCAGTATTTGATATAAAAAAAATTCAAAATTCAAAATAAAAAATTTCGAAATATTTCTAAAGAAAGTGATTATATATCAAAACTTCAACTCGAAAAACCTGAATGTGAATGAAGGAGTGTTTGTCATTCCGGTGGAATAAAGTTCAATTTTTTTTACCTTTCAATTTTTTATTCAATGTTTGATACAAGAAACTCGAATAAATTCAAGTTTACGATAAAAAATTTAGAAACATTTCTAAAGAAAGCGATTTTATGAAGAAAAAAAAAAACATGTTAAACATTTATAAAGTAAAACAAAATGCAAGTTGGACTAATCAATGTTAATTTTCTGTTTGGTAATTGGTATTTATATTAAAAAATTTAATAAATTTAAATTTATGTTGAAAAATTTAAATTTAAAAAATCTAAATATTAATTAAAAAAAAAATACGCTACTCTGATAAAACCATGTATAATACTTAACTTATTACAAAACATTAACAATATAAGATGTGTAATATATTTCGATCTTATTTCGTGTGAAATAAAAAATTTATATTTATATTTTTAAAAACATGTTAATACATTCATTTAGTAAATTAAAATGCTAAGTAAAAATAATCAGTGTTTTAAAAGGCAATTTTAAGGTTCCTCTAGATGGTTAAGAAAAACTTATTTTTAAATTGTCTGGATATGTAATATTAAATTATGAGTTCATATTTTAATTTATAAATTTGAATTTTTTTATCCTATTTTAAATAAACTTGTATATTTTGACTTTACATGCTAAATTTATCAAAAGGGTCTAATTTTATATTGGAAAAATTATATATAATAGCAAAGTAATAACCTAAAATAAATGGAATAGCTAGGGTTTGATTTAATTGTGCTTCATAGCAAACGTTAGCTAAAATTTGCCAGCGTTTCTCTCCCAGAAATCTCGCTCGCCACTCTCCATTCTAGCTCGCCTCTCTCGCTTTATACACAGAAGCGTATAATTCTATTTCTGTTTTGTATAAAGCGAGAGAAAATTGTATATACACATGCAAAAATATATATCTTCGTATTATACACTTAATTATACAATTTGCAAACATTACTTCAAATATTCCAGAGAAAAAGGCCAACAAATTATACAATTGCGAATTATACAATTGCAGTGAAATACAATTTTCTCTAGCTTTATACAACAGAAGTGTATATATTGTGTTTCTGTTTTTGTATAAAGCGAGAGAAAAACATATATCTTCTTGCTATACACTTATAATTATGCAATATACATACATTTTAATTCGATTCAACTGTATGCAAAACAATTTTTATAAAAATACTGCAGCGAAATAAGCAGCGAATTATACAATTGTGCATTATACAATCACAGTGAAATAGGACAGCGAATTATACAATTCCAGCGAAATAGGCCAGCGAATTATACAATTGTATATGTATAGCGAATCATACAATTTTATGTTTGCTATGGAGCACAATTATGCAAACTCTGTTATAGCAGACAAATATGAATTTTTTGTTTGTTACATGTGAAAGTTGCCCTTTTATATTTGTGACTTCAGACACTAAATTTTAAAATTATGGATCATAATTTAAATTTTGTAAAAAAAAAATACTTATTTTTTATTTCATCAACCAATTTTCTCCCATCCATAAAAATACACTTAAAATCACTTGGTGCTATCAGGGAATTTTTTTTTTAATCGTTAATTTTGATAAGTTTGATCATTTGATAAGATTGTATACGAGTTTGGAAAATTTCAAAAGTTTTTACAAATAATGATTTTTCATGATTACAAGGAAAAGTATAATATAAAGTATTTCAACTTTCCCCTTTCAATAGTAACTATTTAATTTTTTTTATTATGAATTTGTTAAATACTTATTATTCATATGAATATAAGGATTTATTCAAATTTCTTTATCGAATATCATTATTATTTATATAATTTTTTATTTTTTTTAAAATAACATCTTTAATAAAATATAATAATAATCTTGACTTAACCACTCTAATCAAGCTTGAGCAATTTAACTTTAAATCCTCTCAACTTTTTTGCTTTTATGAAAGGAGCATGAGATTAGATTGTAGATAAGGAGGAAATTATCATTCAAAGATGGTTGCGTACTATCATTTAATTGTAGTTAAAAAAAGTTTTTATATCGAGCTTTGAAAATAAATTATTTATAATAAAAAGTATTTTAATTTTTAAAATTGAATTCTTTTTATGCTAATTCGAATTAAGATTAGAATATATAAATATTAGATAACTGAGTGGGAGTTTTTGGCCAAAAACATTTTTTAACTATACCCAAAACTTAAGCTACATCTTTAAAGTATTATTTATAGCAGAAAATATTATTTAACTATATCCTAAACTTAAACTACATCCTTAAAGTATCATTTTTAGCAAAACATCCTTTAAGTATTTATAAATGAACAACTTTCATCCTTTTGTTAGATATTGTCAAAAAACACTAATGAATCTTACGAAAACATGAACAAATAACGTGACTATCAACAAAAGTTAATCTGTATAATTTCATTACTTGCTACAAGATGTTCTTGGAAAATATAAAAAAATCTTAGACATTGTTGCTTACGGAAACTAAAAATGATTAGAAGATGTGCACATACATAATTTGCTATTTTCATAACCGAATGAAGTTGGAGATTAATTATTTTTTTATCTCTTTCTTAACCAAATAATTCAATAGATTTTTAGGTCAATCTAATATTGAAGTGACTAAAATATTGATTATGTCTCGTATTTGAGTTTCATTCTACATCTTATTAGAAGCGGAAGTCTCCAAAAAATGTCGCTTCTAGCATATTCAATTTCGAAGAAACATATTTAAACTAATAATATTTTTAATTAAAATTACATGAAAAATGAATTAAGAAAAGGGTCAAATTAAAAGTTTTGCATAATTCTTAACTCAATTACGAAAAAGTTCACGATAATATTCTCGGCATGTCTAAGAATAATAATTAGGAAGGAACAACTTAATTTTTGAGGGATATATCGGGTAGTTTTACGAAATATTCAAGTAGAAATATGAAAATTGCTCACTTTAAAATACTTGAAGGATGTTTTATGGTAAGAATGATATTTTAAGAATGTAGTTTAAGTTTGGGGTATCGTTAAAGGATGTTTTTGGCCAAAAACTCTTAGATAATTATAAATAGGGATGTGAAAAGTACAATTATCTTGATCTCAAAAACCTAGTTGATTAAGAAAATACGAAAAACTAGGGATATATTTTTCATACGATAAATATAATACATAAATGTATATTTTTATTTGACTTCAACTGACATTTACGTCCTCTAATTTCATTGTGCAACATATAAACATTTAAATCTTTATTACATTTCATAATATAAATCACTTTGTTTGATCGGAAAAAAATCACTTCGAATATATCTCAGGTAAATTGATAAGAAGAACACCAAGTAGATAGTGTGTACTTGTTAAACTTCATATAAATTTAAGTGTTTATTCATACTTATTAAAAATTAAACAATATGTAAAATATTGATTATATCCAAATTAAATAATACGTTTATATATTATGTCTGATATTTGAGTGGAAAAATTAAAATATAAAAAAAGAGGGGAAAAAAAAAGATAAGGGAGAATTTAAGTTATGGTTGTCAGGATGGGGGTCCACTTTGTGGGACCCACAAAACTCAATTCAGAGTGTAGAAATTTTTTGTGTTTAAACTTGAAACTTTGAAATTGATCACTCAATTCATTTACTCACCAAGTCTCAGTGGGTCCTACAATTTTTTTTTTTAATTTGGTTTTTGACATCGAAAAAATTCGCAGACGTTATTCTTCGAATGCATATAAGATTACTTCGTTCTTTTATAATAATTTATAAATTTTACAGGAAGATATAAATTGTATCGACAAATTTGAATAAAAGGACATTAATAAAAAATTAATTTCTAACTTTTTTACGAAATATCACATATTGCATCAATTCAAATGCGGTAATGAATTGTCATCAAAGAGTTATAAGGAAGTTATCAACCACATTTTGTTGATGAATTGTTTGGTCCATTCTAGTTGTGTATTAAATGACTTGTTTGTTGTAGGTAAGTACTCAACTTTTTATCCCTTTTTTTAGGGCTTTGAATGAACTTTTATGCAAAGTTTATTTATTATTATTTTTCTCTTTTTTAAACTAAAGTAGATATAAAAAGGTTGCATGTGTTTCACAGGTTTTACCAAAAACCATAAAATACATTTTTTAAAAAAAAGTTTATCATATTCAAAGTGATAGAAAACTAGAAAAGATTTAAAATTCCTTATACCACACCTATAATTTGTAATTTTTCTTATTTATATATTATTTATCTTAAATTATTTAATATTTTAAGTTGATATATCTTTCCCTCTTTTTTTCAGTAGTAATTCCTTTTTTCAACATTATAGACATGTCAACACAATAATATATTCAATATAGTATTACTGTTCACACATAAATAAATTTTTCAATAGAGTAAATATTTAGTAAAGAAATATTATATCTTAATTTTTTATTTTTTTAAAAAAATTAAGTATCTTAAACTATTTTATATTTCAGGAATTCAAGATAATATTTTTTACCATCTATTTTTTTTAATAGTAATTATTTTCAAGGTTATAAACATGTCAACACAACACTATATTCATGTAATAGAAGAATATTTAATGAAGAAAAATAATATTTTAAGAGGTAAAATAATGAGGAAAAAGAAAAACAAACTCTTAACCAATATTTTCTTAATTAAGAGACGCATAAAAGGAATACAACAGATAATTTGAGACAGAGAAAAGCAATTACAAGGGAGAAAAATGTATTTTGCAACATTATTTTTTTGGGGATTTTCTACTTATTCTTTTGTATTTCATAAGTAAGCAAAATATGTTATTCGATAAACGTTTATATATAATTTAGATAAATGTCATTAGGGACGATACATGAAATTAGTAAATGTAAGGGCATATTTTAATGATTGATACTCGTTTATTGTTCACTTAAATAACTATCCTATAATTAAAATTACATAAGTATATATATAGTACTTTTTAGCATCACACTAATTGATTAACATTAATATAAATCTTATGTATAAGCATATAACTAAAATAATGATAATAATGAGTTTCTATATTTATAAAAGTTAACAATTACCCAAAAAGTGAAGATGTTTATTAAAATTAAATCCACTTATAATAAATGTCATTCATTCAAATATGCACATGCTATAGAGAAAATTTATTATACGAAGAAAGTCAAATCAATTACTTTTTTTCTTTAGAGAAAAAATAACGTATATAAACAAATATATACTAGTTGATAAGTTAATATAGTTATAATTTGTCTTAATTGCAATTCACGATCTACTTTTAGCTATAACTATGCGCTTCAGCTTTTTAGTTTTGTATAATTCGGCACGTTTGCATAATCCGGAATTTGTATAGTATAATTTGTATAACTTTTGTATAATTTGAAATTTGTATGATATAAATTTATAATTGTTTACAGTTCTAATGTTTGTAATTATATAAATTCGTTATTTCAAGTTTATATAAAAATAACTGAAAAATACAAATATACACACGAATTAGTCAAACCAACAAATTATACAAATTTGTGAATTATACAAATGAGATAGCTTAACGATAGTTACAGACCATAAATACACAAACTATAACTATAAAACATAATTGAGTTTATTATAATGACTATTTGCGAAACTTCCTCTTCTATAAATACTAGAGGATGGCAAGTCTGTGACAGAAAATGATTTAGTGATAGAAATAATTATAATTAAATAATTTTAAATAAAATTTGTTGAATTATAATTCAATTAATTTAAATAATATTTATTAAATTATAATTGAATTGATTCAAGTAGGAATTGTGTCACGACCCAAAACCGAGCCGCGACTGGCACCCACACTTACCCTCCTATGTGAGCGAACCAACCAATCTAACCCTTAACATTTCAACGTATATCAACAGAAAGTAATGCGGAAGACTTAAACTCATTAATAAAAACAATTCAAAACCATTATCATCATCCCCAAAATCTGGAAGTCATCACCACAAGAACATCTACCTTTAAATTACTAAACTAAGAGTATCTAAGAAAGCAAAAACAAGTAAAAGCTAGTCCGTGCCGGAAGTTCAAGGCATCAAGACTTGAAGAAGAAGACCCAGTCCAAGCTAGAAGCATTAGCTCACCCTGAATATCCGGTATGACGAAGACTGGCTAGAATCACTGCTGAGTTGAAGATGACGGAACGTTTGCTGCACTCCACAAATAACAAGAAGAAAACATAAAAGTAGGGGTCAGTACAAACCACGGGTACTGAGTAGATATCATCAGCCAACTCAAAATAGAGAACAGTATATATCAAGTAATATCATTAATCAACTATAAAACTCAACATGTAGCAACAACAAGTACTATAATCATCAATAAGTACCATCAAGTTCATCCATGAGGGCTCAAGCCTCAATACCGTACTCATTTGGGAATTAAGTTTATTAAGTTGAGTATATTATCATCTTTCAAGATTCATTATCTTTCTTCCTCTTGTGTCGGTACGTGACACTCCGATCCCCTAATTCTACGTGTCGGTTCATGACACCCGATCCCCTATATGTGTCGGTACGTGACACTCCGATCCCCTAATTCTACGTGTCGGAACGTGACACCCGATCCCCTATATGTGTCGGTACGTGACACTCCGATCCCCTAATTCTACGTGTCGGAACGTGACACCCGATCCCCTATATGTGTCGGTACGTGACACTCCGATCCCCTAATACTATGTGTCGGAACGTGACACTCCGATCCACTAATATCCTTCTGTAAATTCATCAAGCCTTCTCTACACCAAGGCATCATCAATCCCATTACTTTAATTCATCAAGCCTTCTTCTATACCAAGGCATCATCATTAATAATGTATATTAAAGTTTCTTTCAAAATTTGGGATTCAATAGTTTCATCATGCTTATCTTATCGCAATCACATAATCATATTCATGCAAACATACAATTAAGCATATAGTAGGGTTTACAATACTATCAATACATATCATTCTCTATTAAGAGTTTACTATGAAAGCATGAAAACCATAACCTACCTCCACCGAAGAATTGAAATCAAGCAAGTTAATCCTCAAAGCTTGGTGCTTTCCTCTTCTCTCGATCGTTTCTCTCTCTCCCTTCTTGTTCTTTCTATTTTCTTATTCAAACCCTCTTTCTTTTACCCTAATTAGTATATAATTAAGAATAAAAGATGGCAATAATACCCCACTAATTAACTTAAGGTTACCTCTTTTAACCCCCAAGAATTTGAGTTATTAATATAAACTCACGAAATATATAATTATAGCAGAAATAGTCCAAAATGCCCCTTTAAAACTTAACCAGAAATCCGACTCCAACTGGGATTACGCAAGCTGTGACGGGCCGTCGCGCCTGCGACGGTCCGTCCTGCTGTCCGTCGCATAGTTCAGAAACTTGATTTTGGGTGAATGGCCTGTGATGGTCCGTCACACCTGTGACGGTCCGTCCTGCCACTCCGTTACGAAGTTCAGAGAGTCGATTTTCAGTACCCAATTTCAGATTTTCTAAGTGTTTTGAAACGAGACCCTGCGACGGTCCGTCGTGCCCATGACGGTCCGTCGTGGGGTCCGTCGCTTCTGCCAGTTTTTCCAGAATTGAAGTCTGTTGCTCAAAACGACTAAACAGGTCGTTACAATAGATACCAATTTACCCATCGTTCGTCCCCGAACGATCACAAGAAGGAAAACAAGGGAGAAAAGGAGTACTTGAATCTGTAAACAGATGTGGGTATCTTTCTCGCATATCGACCTCCTTCTCCCAAGTTGCTTCTTCAACCGGCCGATTCTTCCATTGCACCTTGATGGATGCAATCTCTCTTGACCTCAACTTGCGAACTTCTCTATCTAGAATAGCAACAGGCTCCTCCTCATAAGACAAGTTCTCATCAAGCAAAACTGAATCCCAACGGATAATGTAATTTCCATCCCCATGATATCTTTTCAACATAGACACATGGAATACCGGATGCACTTCGGACAGCCCTGGAGGCAAGGCTTACTCATAAGCCACCTCCCCTACTCGCTTAAGTACTTCAAAGGGACCAATATACCTTGGGCTTAGTTTCCCTCGCTTACCAAACCGCATCACCCCTTTCATTGGCGAAACCTTCAGCAAGACTTGTTCACCTTCCATGAACTCTAGGTCTCTAACCTTTCGATCTGCATATTCTTTTTGTCTACTTTGCGCCGCTAGAAGCTTTTCTTGAATAAATTTCACTTTCTCCATCGAATCCCTCAAAAGGTCAGTGCCCCAAGGTTTAACTTCAAATGCATCAAACCACCCAATGGGAGACCTACATCTCCTACCATACAATGCTTCAAATGGAGCCATGTCAATGCTTGAGTGATAGCTATTATTGTATGAAAACTCCGCTAAGGGTAAGAAGCTATCCCAATGGCCACCAAACTCTATCACACATGCACGAAGCATATCTTCCAACACTTGAATCGTTCTCTCAGACTGACCATCGGTCTGAGGATGGAACGCAGTACTAAGGTCCAACCTAGTACCCAATTCCGCATGCAATGTTTTCCAAAACTTAGAAGTAAACTGCGTACCTCTATCTGATATGATGGATAGTGGGACCCCATGCAATCACACCACTTCCGAGATGTAAAGTTTGGCTAACTTCTCTGCATTGTAAGTCACCTTGACCAGAATGAAGTGAGCAGACTTAGTTAACCTATCGACGATTACCCACATAGAATCAAACTTTCCCATTGTCTTCAGAAGACCAACCATAAAATCCATTGCAATTCTCTCCCACTTCTATTCCGGAATGGGCATTCTCTGAAGTGTTCCTCCGGGCCTTTGGTGTTCATATTTTACTTGTTGACAGTTTGGGCATTTGGCAATAAAACCCACAATATCCCGCTTCATTCTACTCCACCAAAAGTGTTGCTTTAGGTCGCGGTACATCTTGGTTGCATCCGGATGTATAGAATACCTTGAACTATGAGCCTCTGTCAAAATAGTGTTGATCAAATCATCAACTCGGGGTACGCATACCCTTCCCTTGATTCTCATAACACATTCCTCATCGATTTGTGCTTCCTTAGCCTCTCCTCGCAATACTTTATCTTGGATTCGCCTTAGTTTCTCATCATCAAACTGTTTTCCCTTAATCTTGTCAAGAAAAGAAGATCTTGACTCCACGCTAGCCAACAATCCTCCCTTCTCATTTACTTCTAACCTCATCAAGTCGTTAGCCAAAGTCTGAACCTCTCTAGCCAATGGGCGTCTAGAAGCTTGCAAGTGAGCTAGACTTCCCATGCTTCCCGCCTTTCTACTTAAAGCATCTGCCACAACATTCGCTTTTCCCGGATGATACAAGATAGTGATATCGTAGTCCTTTAGTAACTCCATCCATCTCCTCTGTCTTAAGTTCAAATCTTTCTGAGTAAAGACATACTGAAGGCTACGATGATCCGTGTAGACCTCACACTTAACCCCATATAAATAGTGTCTCCATTGCTTTAATGCAAACACTACCGCAGCCAATTCCAAATCGTGGGTCGGATAGTTACGTTCATGCACCTTTAATTGCCTTGAAGCATAAACAATCACACTCTTCTCTTGCATTAGTACTGCACCCAAACCAGAATAGGATGCATCACAATAAACAATGAAGTTCTTACCCTCTACTGGCAAGGTAAGGATAGGTGCGGTAGTCAGCAAAGTCTTGAGCTTCTGAAAGCTTTCCTCACATTCGTCCGACCATACAAATGAAACATTCTGCTTAGTCAAGTTCGTCAATTGGGAAGCAATAGAAGAGAATCCCTTGACAAATCGGCGGTAGTAGCTAGCTAACCCAACAAAGCTCCTTATTTCTGACACATTAGTGGGTCTTACCCAATTCTTCACTGTTTCAATCTTAGAAGGATCCACCATCACTCCTTCCTTAGAAACCACGTGCCCCAAGAAGGACACTGCATCTAGCCAAAACTCACACTTAGAGAACTTGGCATAAAGCTTTTTCTCCCTCAACATTTCCTATACCATTCTCAAATGTTCTTCATATTCCTTCTTGCTCTTAGAGTATATCAGTATATCATCAATAAATACGATCACGAAGAGATCCAAATATGGCTTAAAAATCCCGTTCATCAAGCTCATGAACGCAGCAGGGGCATTCGTAAGACCAAAAGACATCACCACAAATTCGTAATGCCCATACCTTGTTCGAAAAGCAGTCTTTGGCACATCCGTTGCCCGTATTTTCAATTGATGATAACCGGATCCCAAGTCAATCTTAGAGAAGACACAAGCACCTTGTAGTTGATCGAACAAGTCATCAATGCGAGGAAGAGGATACTTGTTCTTAATAGTTACCTTATTCAGTTGTCTGTAGACTATGCACATCCGAAAACTCCCATCCTTCTTCTTCACAAACAAAACCGGGGCACCCCAAGGAGATGCACTTGGTCTAATGAAGCCTTTGCTCAACAACTCTTGAAGTTGGGCCTTTAACTCTCTTAACTCTGCGGGAGCCATTCTATAAGGGGGTATAGAAATGGGGCGTGTGCCCGGTTCAAGATCAATACAGAAGTCAATATCCCTATCTGGTGGCATACCAGGAAGATCTGCAGGGAACACATCCAAAAACTCACGGACTACCGAAACCGACTCAATCGAGGGTACTTGAGTAGTGTCATCCTTGAGATGTGCCAAGGAAGCTAAACACCCTTTACTAACCATTTTCTTAGCACGAAGAAAGGAGATGATACACACCGGATTGGAAGTGTAGTCACCCTCCCACACTAACGGGTCTGTCCCAGGCTTGGCTAACGTCACCATTTTAGCATTACAATCCAAGATCGCAAATTGCGGAGAAAGCCAAGTCATACCCAGAATTACATCAAAATCAACCATTTCTAAGATAACCAAGTCTACATAAGTATTGCTCCCCATAAAAGTTACAAGACAAGACCTATACACCCTTTCAACTATCACAGACTCACCCACCGGAGTAGAAACACGAATAGGCATGTCAAGTAATTCACAAGGTAAATTTAGACCATTAGCAAATGAAGAAGATACATAAGAAAACGTGGATCCAGGATCAAACAATACATAAGCCATGCAATCACAAACCGAAAGATTACTTGTGATGACAGCATCAGATGTCCCCGCTTCAGATCTCCCAGGGAAAGCATAACAATGGGCCTTTTCGTTTGTCTGCCCGTTGCCCCTACCATGTTGTGATGTAGTGGCTCCAGGTTGCCCATCACCTCGGCCATTTTGGTGACCACCATTACCTCGACCACCACGTCCTCCAGAATAACGGCCTCTACCATGACCACCTCTACCTCTAGCTATTGGGGGTCTATAACTTTGTTTGGGACAATTCTTAATATGTCCAATCTCCCCACATCCATAACACTCTCTGGAGTCAAGCATAGGTCTCTCGGAGAAGTGTTGACCGGTCTGAGGTGGTCCCCCCAACTACAGTCTGTAGTGAAGGCTGAATTGGTCGGACTGAGTAACTTCCCGGACCCTGTCCTCTAGTGTAAGAACCATTAAACTCACCTCCCTTTCGAAACCTTTTTGATGTCGATGTTGTGGTGAAGTCGTCTGGCTTCACTCCTTCCACTTCTATCACAAAGTCTACCACCTCTTGGAAGGATTTTGCCGTTGCCTCTATCTGTAAGGCCGAAATCCGCAATTCTGACCTCAACCCCTTCACAAACCGGCGAATCCGCTCTTGTGGACTGAAACAAAGTTGGGTGGCATATCGGGATAATGCACGAAACTTAGCCTCATATGCATTGACTGACATCCTACCTTGCTCTAGGCTCAAGAACTCATCCCTTTTCCTATCCCTCAAAGTTCGGGGGATATACTTCTCCATAAACAGACTAGAGAATGAGGCCCAAGTCATAGGTGGTGCCTCTGTTGGTTGACACTCTACATGTGACCGCCACCACATTTTGGCGTTTCCTTGGAACTGATAACTCACGAACTCAACACCAAACCGTTCTACTATACCCATCTTGTGTAGTAGCTCATGACAATCAACCAGAAAATCGTAGGCATCCTCAGATTCAGCACCCTTGAAGACTGGAGGTTTCAATTTCAAGAACTTATTGAAAAGCTCATGTTGATCATTTGTCATTATAGGCCCTGTAGTCAGACGAGGAAATGTGCATATTTCCAATGGAACATCCATGCGGGGAGCCATAGTAGCCGCATGTTGTACCTCCGGAGCCTGAGGTGCTGGTGCAGAAAACACTAGGGGTGTCTGGCCCTGATCAGATAACCCGCTAAGATAAGCCAGAACCTGATTGATCATCTCTGGGGTAGGTTGGGGTGGCATTTCCTCATTCTGCACTTAATCATTCTCCCCCATCCTCCCCTTCTCTTACTACTTCTTCAGTCGGTGGAGGAGTCACCGCCCTAGTATCAGATGGGCTAGGTGCTCGTCCTCTTCCTCTAGAGGACATCCTCCCACGACCTCTACCACGGCCTCTTGCCGTTTCTCTTCCTCGAGCCACAGCCCTAGTGGCTGGCTCAGACGCACCCTGTCCTGCCGGTGCTGGTGTTGGTGTTGGCGTAGTCGTTGCTCTAGTTCTAACCATCTGCGAAAGAGAGTGAAGATGGTCAGATACCAATTTGTATCACCTAGATACCAATTGGATTCAAGTAGTAGCACGAAAGAAAGAATGAAAGAATGGAATTTTCCTAAATTCTTATAGCCTCTCAAAGAAAAGTAAAGGCGTCCCCCTACCGTTCCTTAAGACTCTACTAGACTCGTTCTTGTGTGATGAGACCAACGAACCTAATGCTCTGATACCAAGTTTGTTACGACCCAAAATCGAGCCGCGGCTGGCACCCACACTTACCCTCCTATGTGAGCGAACCAACCAATCTAACCCTTAACATTTCAACGTATATCAACAGAAAGTAATGCGGAAGACTTAAACTCATTAATAAAAACAATTCAAAACTATTATCATCATCCCCAAAATTTGGAAGTCATCACCACAAGAACATCTACCTTTAAATTACTAAACTAAGAGTATCTAAGAAAGCAAAAACAAGTAAAAGCTAGTCCGTGCCGGAAGTTCAAGGCATCAAGACTTGAAGAAGAAGACCCAGTCCAAGCTAGAAGCATTAGCTCACCCTGAATATCCGGTATGACGAAGACTGGCTAGAATCACTGCTGAGTTGAAGATGACGGAACGTTTGCTGCACTCCACAAATAACAAGAAGAAAACATAAAAGTAGGGGTCAGTACAAACCACGGGTACTGAGTAGATATCATCGGCCAACTCAAAATAGAGAACAGTATATATCAAGTAATATCATTAATCAACTATAAAACTCAACATATAGCAACAACAAGTACTATAATCATCAATAAGTACCATCAAGTTCATCCATGAGGGCTCAAGCCTCAATACCGTACTCATTTGGGAATTAAGTTTATTAAGTTGAGTATATTATCATCTTTCAAGATTCATTATCTTTCTTCCTCTTGTGTCGGTACGTGACACTCCGATCCCCTAATTCTACGTGTCGGTTCGTGACACCCGATCCCCTATATGTGTCGGTACGTGACACTTTGATCCCCTAATTCTACGTGTCGGAACGTGACACCCGATCCCCTATATGTGTCGGTACGTGACACTCCGATCCCCTAATTCTACGTGTCGGAACGTGACACCCGATCCCCTATATGTGTCGGTACGTGACACTCCCATCCCCTAATACTATGTGTCGGAACGTGACACTCCGATCCACTAATATCCTTCTGTAAATTCATCAAGCCTTCTCTACACCAAGGCATCATCAATCCCATTACTTTAATTCATCAAGCCTTCTTCTATACCAAGGCATCATCATTAATAATGTATATTAAAGTTTCTTTCAAGATTTGGGATTCAATAGTTTCATCATGCTTATCTTATCGCAATCACATAATCATATTCATGCAAACATACAATTAAGCATATAGTAGGGTTTACAATACTATCAATACATATCATTCTCTATTAAGAGTTTACTATGAAAGCATGAAAACAATAACCTACCTCCACCGAAGAATTGAAATCAAGCAAGTTAATCCTCAAAGCTTGGTGCTTTCCTCTTCTCTCGATCGTTTCTCTCTCTCCCTTCTTGTTCTTTCTATTTTCTTATTCAAACCCTCTTTCTTTTACCCTAATTAGTATATAATTAAGAATAAAAGATGGCAATAATACCCTACTAATTAACTTAAGGTTACCTCTTTTAACCCCCAAGAATTTGAGTTATTAATATAAACCCACGAAATATATAATTATAGCAGGAATAGTCCAAAACGCCCCTTTAAAACTTAACCAGAAATCCGACTCCAACTGGGATTACGCAAGCTGTGACGGGCCGTCGCGCCTGCGACGGTCCGTCCTGCTGTCCATCGCATAGTTCAGAAACTTGATTTTGGGTGAATGGCCTGTGACGGTCCGTCACACCTGTGACGGTCCGTCCTGCCACTCCGTTACGAAGTTCAGAGAGTCGATTTTCAGTACCCAATTTCAGATTTTCTAAGTGTTTTGAAACGAGACCCTGCGACGATCCGTCGTGCCCATGACGGTCCGTCGTGGGGTCCGTCGCTTCTGCCAGTTTTTCCAGAATTGAAGTCTGTTGCTCAAAACGACTAAACAGGTCGTTACAAATTGTTATAGTTCTATAATTTTGAATTCAGACCAACGACTTGATGAGTGCTCGATCCTTCATATATAATATAAAAGATTCAAATTTCGAGAGTTAATATCAAGAAAATATATTTTATCATGTTTTATACTTAACATTAATTATTTATTCTTCAAATTATTTTTAAGACTTAATAATAAACACCAATTATCAGGAATTAGTGTTGTAAAATAATCACGTCAATCATAATTTTCTTAATGAATATTTTAAATTCAAATATTATAAGTAAAAGTAATCGAAAAAGTATTAAAAAAAGTTAAAATAAATTAGTAAAAATATTCTTTTTATTTTATTAACTTTTAAAGAGTGTTATAAAATAAAAACAACTAATATGAAAGAATAGAACAATTTCTAATTGTGTGCATAATTAATAATTTTTGTGGATCTCCTAATATTATGTATTTGGAATAAAGGAAAAAATATACATACTAACAACTAATCATGAAACGATAAAATATCACATAAAAATAAAAAATAATACTAAATATACATGTTGATACCACAAAAGTTAACTCAAAAAATTATATGAGTTTTTGATATTTTATTGATGAACGTTATGTATGAATCAATCATATATTCTTCTGAATCATACATACATACATACATATATATATATATATATATGTATGTATGTATGTATATGTATTCACGAATTATTATATAAAAAAGAAGAGAAAATGCATAAGTACTCCCTTAACCTATGTTCGAAATCTCAGAGACACACTTATACTATACTAAGGTCCTATTACCTCCTGAACTTATTTTATAAATAATTTTCTACCCCTTTTCGGTCTACATGACACTAGCTTAAAAAAAATATCAACACACACTGGGCCCACAAGATAGTGTCACGTCGGTCGAAAAGGGGTATGAAAATTATTTATATAATAAGTTCAGGGGTTAATAGAATTTTAGTATAGTATAAGTGTGACTCTGTGTAACGACCTTTTTAGTCGTTTTGAGCAGTAGAGTTAATTCTGGTAATAGCTGTCTGGGTCGACGGATCCCACGACGGACCGTCATGGGCACGACGGACCGTCATGGGCACGACGGACCGTCGAGGGGGTCCCGTTCCAAAACACTTAGATTCTAAAAATTTGGGTACTGAGAACAACTCTCTGAACTTCGCGACGACATGGCAGGACGGACCGTCGTGGGCACGACGGACCGTCACAGACCCTTTAGTGAAATTTAGTCTCTGAACTTTGTGACGGAAGCAGCAGGACGGACCGTCGCAGGCACGACGGGCCGTCACAGGCACGATGGGCCGTCACAGGCTGCGTAAACCTGACTGGGTCAGATTTCTGTTAAAAGTTTTAAGGGGGCGTTTTGGACTATTCCTGCTTAAAATTATAAAGTTAGTGGGTTAATGTTAATAATTCAATTACTTGGGGGTTAAAGGAGACAATCTTGGAATAAATAGTGGGTTACTTTTACCATCTCTTATACTTAATTATATGGTAATTAGGGTAAAAGAAAAAGAGTTTGAATAAGGAAAAAGAAGAAAGAGACAGAAAGAGAGGGAGAACGAACGAGAGAGGGAGAAACGAAGAGGAAAGCAAAGCATTGGAAAAGTAGATTTCTTGATCACGATTCTTCGGTGGAGGTAGGTTATGGTTTATGCTTTTCCATAGTAAAACTCTTAATAGCGAATGATATGTGTTGGGTAGTATTGTAAAGTCTCCTATATGCTTAATTGTGTGCTTGCATGATGTGATTATGTAATTGTGATGAATTAGCATGATGAGGCTGTTGAATCTTAAACCTTAAAAACCTCTTTGATAATGATGATGCCTTGGTATAAAAGAAGGTTTGATGAATTAAAAGAATGAGGTTAGTAGATCGGGTGTCACGTTCCGACACCAGGATAGTATTAATGGATCGGGTGTCACGTTGCGACACCAGGATAGTATTAATGGATCGGGTGTCACGTTCCGACACCAGAATAGTATTAATGGATCGGGTGTCACGTTCCGACACCAGGATAGTATTAATGGATCGGGTGTCACGTTCCGACACCAGGATAGTATTAATGGATCGGGTGTCACGTTCCGACACCAGGATAGTAGTAGTGGATCGGGTGTCACATTCCGACACCAGGATAATATGAGGAGGATCGGAGTGTCACGTTCCGACACCAGGATAGTAAAGAGAATGAATCTTGAATTATGCTAATATACTCAGATTTAATGAACCTATTTCCCAAATGAGTACGGTATGGAGGCTTGAGTCCTCATGGGTGTACTTGACGTTATTTATCAATGATTCTTGTACTTGTTGTTGCTACCTGTTGAGTATTTTAGTTGATTTTATGATATTATCTGATATATATTGCTTTCTATTTTGAGTTGGCCGATGATATCTACTCAGTACTTGTGTTTTGTACTGACCCCTACTTGTATGTTTTCTCTTTGTTATTTGTGGGGTGCAGCAAACGTACCGTCGTCTTCAACTCAACCGCAACTCTAGCCAGTCTTCATCACGTCAGATTTCAGGGTGAGCTATTGTTTCTAGCTTGGACTGGATCTCTTTCCTCACGTCTTGATGCCTTGAAGTTCTGGCATGGACTAGTTGTTTAGTTATTTTAGCTTCTTAGATACTCTTAGATTTAGTAAGTTGAGGATAGATGTTCTTGTGGTGATGACTTCCAGATTTTGGGGATAGTAATTGATAAATTTTAGAAGTTGTTAATTGATTTCGTTAATGAGTTTTAAGTCTTCCGCATTATTTTCTGTTTATTATAGTTGAAATGTTGGGGTTTGAATTGGTTGGTTCGCTCACATAGGAGGGTAAATGTGGGTGCCACTCACGACATGTTTTGGGTCGTGACACTCTGAGATTTCAGGCATATGTTGAGTAGGTACTTGTACATTTTCTCTAAAAAAATATATATATAAATATACAAAAAGAAACAATTTGTGAAAAGGTAAATCATACTTGCAAATTGCAATTGATTCTTATTAATAACATTGGAAAACCCCTAAAAAATCACTATATCAATGGCATCAGGCAAGCAAAAAAATATGATAAGTAGTAGTTTATTAACATTGGAAATTTACCAAAAAAAATAAAAATAAAATTGAATCATAATCTATGGTAGCAATATTTACTTATCCATTTTAACTACGATATATTATGATCATGATCTCTAAACATGAGTACTATCGTCAGCTGGCATGTACTTTTTCCAAAACCAATGACTCTTCCAAACCCTCGTTACATCTTCGATAGGAATACCTTTAGTTTCAGGTAGAAAGAACAAGATGAACAATGTCATGATCACCACGAATCCTCCGAAGAAGAAGAAGAGCCCGAATTTCATTTCACAGAGCATTGTAAGGAATATTTGTCCGATGATGAACGTGAAGAACATGTTTACTGAGACGTTGATCGATTGTCCTGCTGATCGAATTTCCATAGGCATAACTTCACTAGGAACAAGCCAACCTAAGGGTCCCCATGACCAAGCAAATGCTGCTACATATACACAAATGATGGCAACTGTGATGTTACCAAGTCCTTTGCTGAATGTTCCTAGACCATCTACTCCAAATACACTAGCTATGATGGAACCAACAGCAATCTACAATAAGAAAAAAAAACAGAGTTTAGTTTAGTCAGGATTTGAAGTTTATAGGGTTGTATATCAACTGACTGACTAATGTTTATAGATATGTCGTGGATTGAACTAAAGTTTGTCCTCACCTAGTGTAGTTATACATATTCAGGATTTGATGTTTATAGGGTGGTTATTGAATGAGAGACAAATGTTTATAGAGATGTAGTGGATTGAGAAAAAAGTCCGTCCTCACTTAGTGTCACTAAATTTTAGCGTATTCTGTTTTCAATATATTTGTATATATTCAGGATTTGAGGTTTATAAAGCGGTTATTGACTGAGAGACAAATGCTTATAGATATGTAATGATAGAGAAAAAGTTTGTCCTCACTTAGTGTCACTAACTTAGTGTATTGTGCTTTTCAATGTAGTTGTATATATTCAGGATTTAAAGCTTATAGGGTGATTATTGGCTGAGAGACAAATGGTTATCGATATCTAGTGGATTGAGATAAAATATGTCCTCACTCAGTCTGACTAACTTAGTGTATTGTGTTTTCAAATGTAACTATACATATTCAAGATTTGAAGTTTATATGATGGTTAATGACTGACTGACAAATGGTTATAGATATCTCATGGATTGAGCTAAAGTTTGTCCTCACTTAGTGTTCAAATTTATAGTGTGATTATTGAATGAGAGACAAATGTTTATAGATATGTAGTGGATTGAGATAAAGTATGTCCTCACTTAGTGTCACTAACTTAGTGTATTGTGTTTTCAATGTTGCTGTACATATTCAGGATTTGAAGTTTATATGGTGGTTATTGATTGACAGGCAAATGGTTAATAAAGATGTCTAGTGGATTGAGCAAAAGTTGTTGGGTTTACGTGTCCATCCGTCCTCACTTAGTGTACTCTGCTTTCAATGTAGTTGTACGTATTCAGGATTTGAAGTTTATAGGATCGTTAATCGACAAACAGACAAATGTTTACAGATATCTAGTGGATTGAGCAAAAGTTGTTGGATTTATGTGAAACTCCTATGTAGTACTCTGTCAGTCACATATCAGTTTACTTTTCCTTTTGCACACCCTATAAGAAAATCATAAATAAGAAGAGCAGTTTTACTCTCTGTGTGTGTGGTGGGGGGGGGGGGGAGGGGGGTTAGTAACTAGCATGTTGTTTTCGAACTAAATTATTAACGAGTAATTTTAGTGTAGGCGGATATTGTTACCTGACAGATAAGCATGAGTGTACCACCAACGAGGAACAAGGGCCTCCTGCCAAATCTATCAACAGTGAATATGGACATAAGTGTGGCGAACACATTGACAAGTCCGGTGATGACAGCTGTCATCAACGCAGCTCCGTCACCAAATCCAAGTGTTTTAAACAGGACAGGAGCGTAGAACATAATGACGTTGATACCAGTGAGTTGTTGGAAGAACGGAACCAGGACAGCGATTGTTAATTGTGGTCTATACCTAGGTCTCATAATGTTACCCCATGGATTTTCGACTTGTTTAGACATGTCGCTTGCTATGATAAGATACTCAAATTCGTTGTCTACGTTGCTTGTACCACGAATCTTCTGCAACATCGTCTTTGCCTTCTCTTTTTGCCCTCTGTCGATCAATGAATTAGGCGTGTCTGGTAGGAAAACAGCTCCTACTGTCATTACAACAGCAGGTACAGCCGCGAGAACAAGAGACACTCTCCAACCGTTTTTCTTCATGGTAGAGGTACCATAATTGACAAGATTCGCGATGAGTATGCCAAGTGTGACGGCCATTTGGAAACAGACGTTGAGCGCCCCTCTAAGTTTAGGGGGAGCCATTTCTGATAGGTAAACGGGGACAGATTGGTTGGCATAACCAATGCCAACACCTAGTAATAGGCGCCCCAGAATGAGTACACCCAAGTTCATGGCTGCACCATTCAGGACCGCGCCTACTAGGAAAATTAGACCACCGATAAGCATAGAGATTTTTCGTCCAAATGCTTTCGTGGTTATTGAAGCTGCAAATGAAGCAACTAATGCTGCTAAATAGAGTGATGAAGTAAAGAGTTGTAACATATGATCATTGAATTTGCAATATTGGCTTCCTCCTTCTTTCAAGTTCTTCTCCTTGTGATACACATTTGGGAAAAATTTGAGTAAAAATTCATCCATAGATGTCACTCCTCCTGCAGTTTTTCAAGCAAAATCGTCAACAATAACATATAGACATTTTACAGTCTGTTCTTGATCTGACATACTTTCATGGTACTAGATAGAGGATGTGTTTGGTATGACTAAAAATGTATAGGCGAAGGTATGGCAAGAGAGGGATTCAAAGAACATCCATTTTACTGTCTGCTCTTGATCTGACACACTTTCATAATAGTAGATAGAAGGCGTGTTTGATACAACTAAAAATGTATAGGCGAAGGTACGAAATGAAAGGGATTCGAAGAACATCTATTATAACAGACGTTTTACCGTTTGTTCTTGATCTGACATACTTTCACGATAATAGATAGAAGGTGTATTTGGTATGACTAAAAATGTATAGGCAAAGGTATGATAAGATCGGATTCGAAGAACATCAATCATAAAAGACGTTTTATTGTCTGTTCTTGATCTGACATACTTTTACGATAATAGATAGAGGGTGTGTTTGGTATGACTAAAAATGTGTAGGCGAAGATACATCAAGAGAGGAATTCAAAGAACATAACGTTTTACTGTCTGTTCTTGATCTGACACACTTTCACAGTTGTATATAGAGGATATATTTGGTACGACTAACAATGTACCGACAAATGTACAACAAGAGAGGGATTCAAAGAATATTCATAATAAAGGACATTTTACTATCTGTTCTTATTCTTGATCTGACATGCTTTCAAGATAGTAAATAGAGAACGTCCTTGGTACGGCTAAAATTGTATATGCGAAAGTATAACAAGAGAGAGATTCAAAAAACATCCATTATAAAAGACGTTTTACTGTCTATTCTTAAATCTGACATACTATCACAGTAGTAGATAAAGGGTTTGTTTGATAAGACTAAAAATGTATAGGCAAAGGTACGACAAGAGAGGGATTAAAGAACGTCCATAATAATGACATTTACATTAAAAAAGTTGTGTTTATCTTTTATATTTATACTGAACGATGATAAAAAAAAACCAAAAAAATTAATAAAAATATATTACCTGAAATACCAATATCATAACCAAAGAGTAAACCACCAGTGGCTGCAACCAAACATGTCATAATAACAAAAGCTGTAACTTTTCCTTCATAATCACCACTACCACCACTCACTGCAAATCCTCCTGCCATCCTTTTTTTTTTTTTTTACTTTTTTACGAATTTATCGAAAATAAAATCTCTAAATTTTTTTAAATAAAATAATAAATAGTTATTTAAAATAATTTATACAAATTCTTTAGTGAATTTTATATTGGATAGTGGTGTAAATAACACAAAATAATTATCAAGGGATATAAGAAAACAAAGGTCTTTTTTTTTAATTTAATAAATATAAATTTCAAATAAAATATTTTTTTTCCTTCTTGAAAGACCTTTGGATTTTTTTTTCCTTTTCTTTTGATATTATTTATTTTCCCTTGTTTTACATGAGCACGGCAAACTTGTTGCCTGCTCTGTTTCTTTTATTTACTTGTTTATTTTGAAAAATAATATAAGGTATTTATAGAAGGTGAAAATTATGAATTATCCACGAAATAGGGAAAAATTTAAGGATATATGAGGATGGAGAGAATTTTAAGAAGAAGAAAAAAAAAGTGAATTTTTATCCATGTATAATGTTTGTGGATGATATTAATTTAATTAAATTTTTTATTTGAAATTAGTAATTAGTAAATAAAGAGATGAAGATGCATATTTATTTCCAATTTGCATGAAAAATGGGAGTAATATTAGTTATTGTTTGGTGGATAAAATAATAAATCCGTGTGATACGCAAGTAATAATATTAATTATTAATCATGTCAAATTGTAAATTTATTATATATATATTTGAAATTGAATATTATTTTCTAAAAAACAATATCATATTATGCTCTCAAGCTTAAATTAACCACACTCAATTATATATATTTATTTTTATCTTTCAATTTAAGTTAAAAAAAAAATTAACCATATTCAATTCAAAAAATCTATAACAATGATATATTGATATTCAAAAAAAAGTTAATTATCTTTATTTTAAAACTCTTCTCCTTCTAAGCTAATGTTTGACCATAAATTTTAAATATTCTGGCAAATATTATTTAGGTGAATATTTGGATGAAATTTCACTATGTGTTTAGTCATAGTATTTGAGAAACATATTTCACTTTTTCGGACTAATATAATTTATACTCATAAGTTTCAAAAACTATCAAAGTATACGTAAGTTTGTATTACGAGTCAATTGAATCTTCGTTGCAACAAATAACAAGTAGTGTCCATGACACTAGAGCAATGTGATAGTTTTGGAGTGAGTGCTACATGCATCATTCCATGCATCGTGAAGTAGACAAAGTACATGACTTTGTTACTCTGAACCAATTGTTCATCATTTTCATCAATAACTGTATCATCACTTTTATATTCACTGGATATTTCATCACTACTTTGGTGTTCACGTAAAAAAAAAATGTAATATAATCCAAACAACTAATATAGATGGTGTTTTTGTAAAAGACAAAAAATTGATATGAAATTTCAATTTTTAAAAGATCCCAAATAATGTGATTTGACTCAAATACTAGAAAAAACTAGCATTTGAGAATTTGGAACATTTGCCAAAAACATTTGTCAAATAATGACAATTTATATGGACAAACACTATTTGTCAAATTTTTTTTCCGAATATTACTTGAGAAATCTATGGCCAAACGGGTCCTAGGTCTCGATGTGACACAACCTGAAAGACAATCATGCGGGCTTAGGTGCGTGTCATGGACTTGGGTCATGAGTCTTGATGTGACATAGCCCGAAAGACAAATCCATGCAGGTCTACATACATGTCATAAACTTGGATCGTGAGACTTGACGTAACATAGTTCAAAAGACGAATTCATGCAGGTCAAGATTCAGAGACAATACGTGTCATTAACTTGGGAGTCGTAACATGTACTGTCCCAGGCTCCCAGCGCATGAGATTTCTGAATAAATTAGAAATGTTCTTATAATTGAAGTTAAAGAGACTACTGCTAACATAGAAAGAACAGTCTGATGCACAAAATATTTCACGTCAGTAAATGCATGCATAAATACGATCATCCTCTCTTTCAACGAAACCATATTAACATAAATCTGAAAATACACAATTATTTTCATCTTATAGACAGCTCAAATATACAAATCCAAACAGGTTCGCGCCATTATACAGCTAAAATATACAATGCATCCTCATTATTCTTACCTAAATCAAGGAAGCAGATCAATTTATAGGCAAAAACAGGATAGACAACAACGACAAGACGAAAAATGCCTCTTGTCGATCATAGACTGATGAAGATACCAGAACGGATGAACTTTTCCCTGAATATTACGCGATAGAAACTGTCTTTAGAAGTCCATCAAGATACTCCTTGAGTTTAACTTTTGTTATCGCGCCTTCCCTTTTGCTGTCTGGGACTTCCTTTCCATCTTTGAAGAGAATCAAAGTTGGCAATCCGTAAACTTTGTACTCTTCTATGAGCTTGGGACTCGCGTCATGATCTATCTTAACAACAGTGATCTTTTCTTTGTACTCCTGAATGGTAAAAGTAAAGGAAATGACGTTTTAAGGAAAAGCATTTACTTCAAACATCAAGAAAAAGAAAGACCAGAGACAGGAATCGCTTAATGATTCAAGATTCAACACAAGAAGACATAACTATGTATCATTACACTGATGTATTCAAATGAAAACGAGCTATACTAAAATGAGAAGAGCACTCGTTCGCTGGCTCCTGCATGAAAATTTCTCAATCTTTCCTCACTCGAAGTTCTATTTTAAACTACAGAGCTGTCAATCAATCAGCGGTATCCTCTGGCTAGAGGCTTTTGGACACTGGATCAGACACATAATAGCTTTACGACTTTAACTCTACATTAAATGGGGAAAAAGCCTCGAAGAGAACATTTCAATAACTCAAGTTAAGCAAATATCACAAATGATTTTTGAGCAAAAAGAAGATTTATTCCATCATAACAAACACACCTTTTAGCAGTTTAACATGCTCATTGAAGAAAAAGTTGGATCTTTAACTCTATGTGATAGGAAAAAAGGCCTTGATCAGAACATTTCAATAAATCAAGCTAAGCAAATATCAGAAATGATTTTTTATCAAATAAAAAAAAATCCTTCATACCAAATACACCTTTTATCAGTTAAACATGTTCATTAAAGATAAAAAAAATGAATCTTTAACTCTATATGAAATGAGAAAATGGCCTCAAACAGATCATTTCAAGTCCTGAAAATGATTTTTTTAGCCAAAAAAAAACAAACAAATATCTTCCATCATACCAAACACCCTTTATCAGTTTAACATGCTCATTTAAGAATTTCTTCAACACTTCAGTGGGAACAAAATACCTCTAATAGAACAAATTTCTTCTACATCAATTAGGAAAAGGGTCTTAAAGCAAACAACAAAAGTGATCTTTCAGCAAAAGAAGAACGAGTTAATGGTCAAAAAGACACTATTTTCACGAGTTTCACACCTTAAGTATGTATTGTTCCATTCACCTACCAAAGGTATCACTCTCTAATTGTATTAAAACACACCTTGACACTAAGTTGATACACACGTGCATACTGTCAAGTGGGAACAATATTTGCCCAACTAGCATCGAAGTGTTTTCTAATGCAAAAGGTGTGATAGTTTAGGAAGGTATAAAACTAGCGACAGAGTAATAGTTTAGGTGCTTTTTTATACCATCAACTCAAACAAAAGAAGTTATTTTCCTTCACACCAAACACACTTTCATCAGTTTAACATGCATATTGAAGAAACAAATTGACAAGGGGAAATTGAAGGTTTGATTGAATAGAACTCCAATAACACAACATAAAGATTGTGAAAAGAAGAAATATGATTTGTCCACCCCATTTCCCAACGCGAATCAATGGAATTTCGTTACAAAACAAGGTTTTCCCACCGAATCGGATCATTCATGGAAAAAAAACGCATGGTGGCAAACAAATTCTCATTGAAATATTGAGAATAGCTACTGAATATTTTTCCTATTCTCATGTATTCAATCAAAATATCTGCAGACATATGGGAAATTTGTATCAGAAAACATGATTTTTCCTATTTCATTCCCACCAAACCAGCTCACAAAAATGCATGGTGGAAAACTGATTCTCAGTCACTAAACATTTCTCCTTTTTCACTACTGCAGGAACAGTCACCGAACATTTTTCATTGAGAAATTTCAACAGAAATATAATGATTAACTGATTATAAACTACGAACTTTCTATTCTAATTCCTATCGAAGATTTAATTGAATATAATTCGAATAACAGGGGAAAAAACGAAGAAGAAGAACCTCAGCAACGGATTCCATGGCAGGACCAATCAAACGGCAAGGTCCACACCAAGTAGCTACGAACTCCACAAGTACAGGACGATCGGACTTCAAAACCACGTCGGAAAACTCATCTTCCTTAATCTCCGTCAATCCACCGCCACAGCTTATCCTCAATGTCGAACAATTTCGAAACCCTAACTTTCTCCCTCGATTCCCAATCGAAAACCTAACTTTTTTCCAAGCCAAAGAAGAAAACGAAGAACGAAAAGGAGAAGCGAAATTACAAGTTGTATTGAACGAATGCGTCATAGGATATGAAATCCTCGAAGTTGAAGTAGCGACGGAAGCCATTGTCGCCATTGTTGAATGCTTCGAGAAAACTTCTTCAGTTATCGCTAATGAAGAAGGTGTTTTCGGTCCACACACATTTTCTTCACTAAGTAGGCTGAAATTTCATGATGATTGCACACCAAAGAATGTATAACATAGTATCCAATGATATCCCGCCACGTCATATACATTGGTGTCGGAATTTCAATAAGGAGGTGTGAGAGGTTAGATATACTGAGAACGAGGGGAGGCAAGAGGTGATTAGATCGATTATGACGTATAAATAGACGAGGACATAACCTTAGGATGTGAAGGACGTAAATAAGGTCAAAATGTTAGTAGGTAGTCGAGATCTACGATTTTAAGGTTGTGGATGCTCTGAACATGGTGAATAAGGTTGTGGGCAGTTCGGAGGCAAAAATATAAGATTCAAACTTAAACTTAAAAACACTAAAAGAGTCTT
Source organism: Solanum lycopersicum (assembly GCF_036512215.1). NCBI lineage: Eukaryota > Viridiplantae > Streptophyta > Magnoliopsida > Solanales > Solanaceae > Solanum > Solanum lycopersicum. The sequence goes on from NC_090800.1 coordinate 2,690,669, forward strand.
AAGCATCCACCCAAGAGTCAATGGACCGGTCAGATCATTTGTTCATTGGGTGATTTATGTGAATTTTAACAATTACTTCTTAATTTCTACATAGATATATATATCTCGAGATGAGGTTAATGAATGCTTGAGCACCCGAAGGACTCTATGTGGGTCTGCCCCTGGTTGCATACTAAGAATGTATAACATAGTCTAATGATACTCCGTCATGTAGTATATTTTAAGTTGTGTTCAGAAATAACTTCTCTGTCTTTTACGATGAGGCGTGAGAGGTCAAACATACTGGGAATCATTATTTAGATTACTAAGGGCATGACCTTTTACATAAGAGTGTGATTTATGAAGATCGCAAATAAAGTAAAAATGTTAGTAGATAATCGAGTTTCGTCTTAATATTAATTTCATGTGGCTGCATGCCAAATAATAGATAACATAGTCTGCAATGATACTTCGCCATGTAGTATACATTAAGTTGTGTCGAAAATAATTTATTTATCTTTTTTATGAATTAATTAAATTATGGAATCATGAATAGTCATTGGTTGAATCAATGTTAAACACTATAATCTATAGGAAATTATGTGAAACTTTGCTGAATTATTGTAAAGTTATGTGATTAGGAATTAATATCAATTATCAAAGTTATTTATGTTCTTTATAATATAGAAATAATCCACATACCTAATGGAGAATTTATCGAGTTTTGATTCATTATTTTTTAGTCTTAAAATGAAATTCAGTATCTTTTTCAAACTTTACATATGAAATAATATTCAGAATGTTATTATTCTTATTCTTGGAATACATTATTATAGTTAATTTAGTTCGTAAAATTCAAATCTCCTCCTCGATATTAATGAAAAATCGTAATATTTATCTTTAAAAAACACAATAAAATACCTCGTCAAATTTACGAAAAAATCAATAATGCTATCAATAATTAGGAACATTAGCATGATTGGGAAGGAAGCCTAGTATCTTGAAGTATGCAATAAATTTTTTTATTTTATTTTAAATTTTAAATTTAAATTTAATGTAATGAGATAATAGTTTATCTATCATTTTGTTCAAGTAAAAAGTATAATAATCCATTCAAAATTCTTCATTTCATCATTTCTTATATCATCATAATAGAAAATACATATTATTGATAAAACAATATAACAACTTAACTAGAAATGATAAATGTTTTTAAAAAAGGAAAATAATAGAATTCTATGGAGATGCAAACGTGTCGGAATCCCATTGGATAAAGCCCAATTTAGATTTGAATGGCCAGTAAATGTGCAAACGTGGCTCCTCAAGATATCCTATGTACCATTTTTATGTGAATTTGTTTTTTGATAAATTTATTTATTTATTTATTTGCAAAAAAAAATAAATAAATAATTTTTCTATCGGTATTCAATATTTATATGGAGCATAATAATCCAATTCACACTTAGAAAATCTCGCTTTTAAAAGGCAATTTGCTTCCTAGTAAAGATGATCTTATATTCATTGTTTAAACTCGTGTAGTTAAAAATGATGAAAAAATATTTATCATTCTATTACAAATTATAACATTTTTTTTGTAATTTTAACCCATCAATTTTATTATATTTTTACATTTTCATTTTCAAAAATGCAAATCATTATGCAAATTTCTTTACTTAAACTATTGTTATGCAAATTAAGCCAAGAAAAATGACTTAGAACACTAGTGTCCAAATTTATATTACAAAAATAAAATACAATTTATCCACATATTTTGAATATTATGATTGCTTTTTGGATGAAAAGAGAGTAATTTATTATATATTTCAAAAATGAAGAAAGAAAACAAAAAAAAAACTAAAAACTAAAATGAAAATGATTGAATATTTGAAATTATTTTTTGTTTTTCAATGATAAAAAAGATACAATTTGTTCAAATATTATAGGAAAAAAGGATAAATATACCCCCAAACTATCGTAAATGGTATGCTGATACCCTCCATTCATACTTTTAGCACATTGATGCTCCTGTCGTCCATAAACTAGAACATATATGTCCTTCACTCTAACAGAAGACTAAATAGGCACAGGCGCAATTTTATCCGTCGATAAATGTCAGATCGATGAATAAGATTACAAACATACGTGGCACAATCTTATTTGTCCATAAAATGTCGGATCGGTGAAGAAGATTATGATATGTGTATGTTCGTTAGTGTAAATGACATATATGCTTTAGTTTTTGGACGACAGAGATACTAATGTCTCAAAAGTATGACGAAACATATTTGCATACCATTTATTATAGTTCAAGGTATATTTATTATTTACTTATATTATAATACGATACATTATGAAATAATTCCGGTGATGATTATCCGAACATAAGTGTAAGGGACACATTTGTAATTCAACCAAACATCATATACCAATATTGTTCATTATTCAGAAAAGAGGACTACAAATGATCAATCTCAAACTTAGTGGACCATTTTAGCTATAAAAAACTATCCCCAGTATTTTGTACTAGAACCGACTCACAGTCACCGGCGCCGGCACAATTCCTCCGGTATCGCGAGAACAAAAGTGCGATGAACAGTAAAGACGACGAAAAGCATAAAGTAGAAGAAGGAGAAGAATCGCCATCTCATTCTCAGCAAACAGGTAAAAATTATGTTTGTATCTGATAGAGCTTGTCGAAGTTTTAGGAATTCGCCTAATTAGTGTCTTTTAACGCTCCTCAAGCTAATTTATGTTGTTGTATACATTAGTCGTATGGAAAACTCCAACTAGTTTGAGTTGAGGCATAGTTGATTGATGGATTGATGAGAAGTAGGATTCACTGGCGGAACCAGAATTTTTGATAAAAAGGTTCAAAATCTGAAAAAATAGACACATGAAGTAGCCGAAGGGGTTCGACATCTATTGTATATTCCTAAAAAAAATAATTTTAATCATGTAAAAATTATATAATTTCTTTGGCGAGATATGGTGGCTCCGACACTGGTAGGATTGATAGGCTTCTAGGTTGGCAAGCTCTTAAAATGAGGTGCACATGACACTTAAGGTGAATACCATATAGGAATGGAGAGTAAAGTAATGAGCTTTTATAAGATATAACTCAAGTTCACATGTTAAGCACGCTTTTGACGCTTGATATGGTGGTCCAAAAGACATATCCATGTAGGCCTAGTCCATGTGTTCCATGGGCTTGGGTTAGATGGTTCGGACATTTGAAGAGGCGGATGCAGCAATGAGGAGGTGTGAGAGGTTGGCTATTGTGGGGATAGGAGAGGTAGTCTGAAGAAGAACATTGGGAGGTGATTCAGAAGGACATGATACACCTCCAACTTACTGAGGACATGACTCTGTAGGAAGTTTTGGAACTTGAGGATTAAGGTAGAACGTTAGTAGGTAGCGAGTGTTGCGTTATCTTTATGTGGGAGAATCAAGGGGCTATTCTCCTGTTCTCGTTCTCTGTTCTTGCATTGCGTCCTGCACGTTGTTTATATTTATTGATTACTTGTTGGTTCATTGGTTGTGTTTATCTTACTACTTGTTGCAAATATTTTTTACTTCATATTTTATATTTTTCTTAGCCTGTTTTGGTAATGCGTTCTTCAATTCTCATTATTACTTGTTGCTTAATTTGATTTGGTTGTCTTGCTTTTTATCGTCGCTATTTTCCTTTCTATCATGATTTGTCTTCACTTTCTTTTGAGCCGAGTGTCTATCAAAAATGACCTCTTTATCCTGCAAAGGTGGGGTAAGGTCTAGGAATACCCTCTCCATACCCCACGAGTGGGATTACATTGGGTATATTGTTGTTGCTAAACCACTTGGTTTTAAATGGCTATTCGAATGAGTAATCACGTGCAAGTATTCAGATCGTATCACCTACCAACCTCAATATGTGAACTTTTACCAATTAGTGCTGTGGAGTATGGACTCCCTAAGATCCTTTACCCCCCTAATACTTTTGTTTTCGGGTGTATAGAGGATAGTTCATCGCTTATACTGTTAATCGAAATGCCAATCTTCAGAGGACTGTTAAGATGTGTAAGTTTTCCTTTGGATGAAACATTCTAGTTTCATTATTTAGTGTATCGTGGAGTTATTCTCTAATTTATATTAACATTGTTGTTTTGTCAGTTTCTGATGATGATGAGATAGATTACTCTGTCAAGCCAGAATTTTATGATCCAGAACTTGATGACAAAGATGAAGTCTGGGTCCAAAAGAAAAGGGGTGGTCGTACTTCTGATGCTATCCTTAATTGTCCAGCTTGTTTTACCACCCTTTGTCTAGATTGTCAAAGGTATGGCCTTTCTCCTTTCTAGAATATCCCTGTGATTTTCGAATATAAAACAACCATATAGTTGATTGCATGTTTCTGTTACTTTACCTCTGGAATTGTTGGTTATTTAGTACTTCTTCAACCAATCAGTCAACTATGTTCAATTCCAATTTAGTTGTATAGACTGTATGAATCATCTATATCCATCTGCTCAATGTGGTCCATATCATTCCAATACTAAATCAACTGCCTTTTAAAGCAACTAATTTTGATCTTCTTGCATTCTCGAACAGATATACTGATTTGGGTCCTTAATTTTTAAACCATTACTTTTTGAAAATGGTCAAACATATGGAGGAACAGTCAGCCAGAATATTCGGATCTTCTTAACTCTACTTATGTTTATCTGCTTCCTAGGAAAGTTTATGTAGCAATGAGGAGAAGAGATATCCTTAAAGTAGGATTTGCATTTTTCAGAGTTGTTAAAATATTTTTTCCTCCATAAAGTTTTTGGTGCAGTATGTTGGACCTTGATTTTATAGTATCATTTCAGATGTTTGGAAATTGATTGTACTATAACATGATTTTTGGAATTTTCGATGTTACTCGCTCTGATTAACAGGATGCGCTGCATAGGTAAGAGGTTGAGTCTGCCACTATTTTTCAGTTCTAGTAATAGTGTAATAGCCTGTATGAATTGGCTTATTTTAGGTGCTTTTAAGCACACTTATAGTATTGAGATAAGATTAAGTAGGTGGTTTTAACTTTTAAACACTTGTTTTTAAATCAAAATAACAAAAATAAGCCAAAAGCCATATGTTAGGATCTCTAATGTATGACTTATAAGCATAAGCCATAAGTTATAAGCCCATCCGAATAGTCTCTTAGCATCAAATACAAGCTCTTTCGATGAAGTAGGAGCAAAAGGGGGTAATGATCAACCGGAATCACGGCAGAAAGGGAGATTGCAGTAGCCTTATAGTGATACCAGATAAATGATGGTCAAGGAGAGAGTTTCATAGTATCTTGTAGTGCGTCAATTCCATCAACAATACTTAGATTGAGATTAACTATAAATAAAAAGAATATTTTAACTGGTTTGACGTTGATTCTTCTTGGTTGGAATCGTAGAAGCCTAGGTTCAGTGCATTTGGTGAAAGCATGAATTAAAGAATTATTCTAAAATCTTCTTGTTTGATAAGTAATAATTCATAAAAAAAATTTACTATACGTTGAACTAACGCACCTTTATGACATTACCAAGTTCAGTTATTATCAATTGACTCGTAAACTGAAATCCTGTTGAGTCACCATCCGATCTTAAGACAATTTGTCTGCATTTGCATGTAATTCATCTGCTTTTCAATCAAGAGAGTGACTTGGTGCATTTTACGTCTGATGCGAGCTTCCTTTGCTACTTTTTGTAGCTTTTTAGTAGGTGGGATAATATATCTGCAATTCAGAATTGATATAATCTTAATAATGCAGGCATGAAAAGAATGTCACACAGTACCGAGCAATGTTCGTGGTCAATTGCAAGATCAAGAGTGAACAAGTCACCGCACATCTTGGAAGCAAACGAAAGAGGGGTAAGAAAGGGCGTGGATCTTCTGAAGCTGAAGCGGGTTCTGATATAGGCAAGACATATAAACGCGTATGCTGTTCAGTTTGTTCAACAGACGTTGGAGTCATTGACGGAGAAGAGGTCTATCATTTCTTTAATGTTATTCCTAGCGAGTCTTGACATGTTCCTCCTGAAAATGGCCTTAAGCTCTTCGTTTTCGGCTGTGCATTGCTAAGAACTTGAGGGTTCAAAGAACACTTCCTTCCCCAGTAGGGTGCCAAAAATTTGCAGTTTGTGCTAAAAGCAAAAGCTTCCTTGTTCATGGGGTATTTAATTTAAAACCATAGGTCTATAGAACTAAATGTGCTTATAAAATCGTTTCGGTTACCGTATTATTTGTTGTTGTTGATGATCTCTTCTCTCCTTCTTTACTACCATATTTCATTTCTATACTTGTTTTTTTGCGTGCGTTACTGAGCCAAAGGTCTATATGAAACAATCTCTTTGTTTTGGTATCATTATCCCTTCTTAAAGTATAATCTTTAGTTTATGTAAAACTAACACAAAATATTATTCCCTCCGTGCTATCATAGTTGTTCATTATATTATTTTGGAATGTTAAACAATAATTGTTCCTAATTTGAACTTATCATTAAAAATGGTCAATCCCCTCAGTATATTTTTTAAATTATTATATTCAAAAGATGATATAATAAAACCATTCTTTTATTTACTGTTTCTTAAGAAATATGCAAAGTTAATAGTAGATAAATAACATTGTACCGATAAAAAAATATAATAGTTATCCGTTATACTACTGTCACATAATAAATATGGTACTAACAAATATGAGAGTTAACAATATGATAAACTTGATTGACAAGATTATTTAAAGACTTCAAGTAACTTATTCAAAACCTCTCCTATACCGGTAGAAAGCAAGTGATAAATATTGTATTGTACATAACTTATAAATATTGTGTATATATATTTTTTATAACGATTGGAAATTCACAGTCGCTATTTTTTGGGTGCACAGGAAGTTAAATCCACGCTCTTATGCAGTAGCTCGCAAATCACATAGGAGAGGTAACTCAGGCAAGCCGGTGCAATGAGCTCGACCTAGAAGACAAACCTCTTACTTTCGCAGGCAAAAGATTTTGAACTAGAGATCTTCGACATGAAGTCCCAAACCCAAATCACTGGGCTAACTCGAAAGGTTTAGTGAACATGAATAATATTGCAAAACTGAAAAAATGACAATGTTTAAAGGCAACCACATACATAAGAAGAATTGGTAACAGAGATAAACAAGGAGATAACAAAGAATTGGTGACAGAGATAAACAAGGAGATAACAGAGATCAGGAAGAAAAGTAAAAGTCTAAGCGCATACGGCACGAAAAAAAGTTCTATTTCGATAAGACTTAATCAATATAGTTTAGATTCAAGTTGGTTTAGTAAGGGTGACAACGAAAATCACCGAATGGTCAGTCTTTAAGTTCTCCCAGATCAGAATATCAAAGGAGAACGTTGCAGATGCCGGGGCGGACACGACTTCTTCTAAGGCTAGAAGACCATTGGAAGACACCTAGAACTGTAGCATGTCATGGAGGACATTGCAGATGTCCGAGCGGACATGACTTCTTCTAAGGCTAGAAGACCACCGAAAGAAACGCAATACTATAGCATGTCGTGAAAGAAGAGATTATAATTACGTAACAGTTTAGAAAAAAACACGTAAATAAAGACATTACATATCACATTTACAATGTTATTAGTTTTTCGTACTTGGTAGTAGATCGACCTTTCGTTATCAGAAATAGGTGCTCTTTACATGTAATTGTTCGTCGATAATAACGATAATATTTTTACATGTTATCAAAAAAAAAAAAGACTATAATTTTATAAACAAATACTGTTATAAAAACTATACAATATATATTCTTTTTAATACATAATAATAATAAATATAAACAAAAACTAAAATCAACTCCAATAAGCTCAACACATTGCAAGAAGCTTCATCTAGCAGCAGCAGCAGAGAGGGTTTTTGGGAAGAAGGGGGCAATTGAAAAATGGCGTCAAGAACACTTGAAATAGAGAAGATGAGTGTGGAGCAACTTAAAGCACTCAAAGAACAAGCCGATCTAGAAGTGAACCTTCTTCAGGATAGCCTCAATAACATCCGTACAGCAACTACTCGACTGGAAATCGCATCTAATGCCCTTCAAGATCTGTCACTACGCCCTCAAGGTTTGTGTTCATTCTCGTTTTGGTAAATACCCTTTTGGAAATTAGGTGAAAAAGATTTGTTTTTTTTTTTAATTGTGAAGTTTATGATATGGGGTTTGGTTTGTTATGCTTCTCAGGGAAGAAAATGTTGGTTTGTGTCAATGGTTTATTGTAAAACACCCTTTAAGGAATTAGGTGTGAAAGATTGTTCTTTTGACTTTATTGTGAAATTTATGATATGGGTTTTGGTTTTCTTGCTCAGGGAAGAAAATGTTGGTTTATATCCTGTACTGCAACACAGCTTTTTAGGAATTAGGTGCTAAAGATTGTTCTTTTGACTTTATTGTGAAATTTATGATATGGGTTTTGGTTTTTGATACTGTGTTTTCTTGTTCAGGGTGTGTCACTCTTTTACTGCAACACACCCTTTTAGGAATTAGGTGTAGAAGATTGTTCTTTTGACTTCATTGTGAAATTTATGATTTCGGTTTTGGTTATCTTGCTAAGGGAAGAAAATGTTGGTTGGTATCCTTCTTGTAATACAAAATACCCTTTTAGGAATTAGGGGTAAAAGACTGTGCTTTTGACTTTATTGTGAAGTATATGATATTGGCGGAGAAGAGCTTTGTTCAATCGATGAGTAGTATCCTTCTTTTCATGTGATGCATCTATGTAGCTCCTGCTTGTATAGAGCATTGGGTATCGTTTGGAGAGATTGGTATGTCTGTTGTATACTGCCAAGTTGACCTTGTTATCTTCAATGAAAACCTTACTAACATGATATGGGTTTTGGTTTTTATACTGTGTTTTCTTGCTCAGGGAAGAAAATGTTGGTTCGTATCCCTCTTGTACTGCAAAATGCCCTTTTAGGAATTAGGACTTTATTGTGAAATTTATGATATTGGTTTTGGTTTTTTCTTACTGTGTTTCCTTGCTCAGGGAAGAAAATGTTGGTGCCTTTAACAGCGTCTTTATATGTGCCGGGAACACTAGATGATGCTGATAAGGTTTTGGTAGATGTCGGCACTGGATATTTTGTTGAGGTATGTATTTATCTGTTGGTTGCATCTGTAATTGGGACATTTGGCTTGCTATCTATTTCTGCTAAATGAATAGATAAATCTACGATCTTTATCTACATACATACATACATACATATATATATATATGTATATATATATATGTATATGTATATATATGTATATATATGTATATGTATATGTATATATATGTATATGTGTATATATATATATATATATATATATATATATATATATATATATATATATATATATATACACACACTTGCGGTGCTTGGTGGTTGATGGGTTTCTGGGGTGAATTAGGATAGGGTGACCATGGAGATGCTTTTGTGTATGCAACTAAAGTAAAGTCTTTTTTTTTTCTCGTGTATAGCAATTTCTTAGCCAAGGTTAATTTATATGTTATTGTTTGATTTACCACATTAAGGACTTAATTTTACTTGTGAAGTATATTGGTCTAGTGAAAGAAAATAAACATAGTAGTTGAAAAGTCAGTTTATATATTGCATAGTTTAGTGGACATGTATTTTTGGAAGTTAAGTAGTATAGAAATGTTGGTCTCAAACATTTTGAAGTGTAGCAAAATGGAAAGAGAGTCGTATGGGGGAGCATATTCTAAATCCATTCCTTGGTTGTTACTGACATGCTTGGTTTGGATTCTCGAGGAACTTGATGCTGTTTAAATTGTGTCGTTCTTGGCAGACTTTATTTTTCCTATATTTTACCTTCTCTTTGTGAAGGTCATAATTGATATTGTCTATTTGAGGATTGTTATTTAAAGAGGTTGAGTTTTCTTCTGTCCTAATGAACTGTTTATTTTCCAGGATATTGTAATCGATTTCATTGCTACGTATGCTGGAAGCAACATAGTTATGATTAATTCAAAAAATTCTTTCTACATGCTAAATATCTTTTTATGGTTATGATCTTCTGTTTTGGACTGAAAAGAAGTCTAGCGGACACTTATTTTGACAATTTCTAGTTATTTGGTTTTCTTAAGTTTAGGTAGTTGGATGTTTATTCTAGATTTTCTGATCTTCATAGGTCTTAAGTAAGTTATTTTTCCCTTCAAAGATTTATCTTCATGTATCACGAAGTATGTTAATGTAGTTCTTGGTTCATCCATTTTCCTTTTACATTTTCAAGAAATAAATTGATGATGTCTTGGAATCTAAGAGACTGTAGTTGTAGCATTATCCAAAAAAACACATTTGTTATTCCATGCTTCAATTTTTCATCTGTGGAAAGCCATGTATTATCTTTTCAATTACTTCTAACGCTAGAAGTTTCATTCCTAAGAGTGTGTTCTTTTCTTTATTTGAATAGAAAACAATGACAGAAGGAAAAGATTACTGTGAGCGGAAAATCAACCTGCTTAAGTCCAACTACGAGCAACTTCTTGATGTAAGTATCCATTTTGTTTCGCTTGGTGGAGTGAGTTCATTGTGCAATTTTTGAGCTGTTTATTTTATACTGTTTTGACGTAAATTCTGCCTGGACAAACCTTCTCGGTGGTTTCATTTCTGATTTACTAAGTACCCTATATGTAACAATCCTCCTACCTGGTATTTCTGTGATTTGTAAGATATTGTCTTAATCATCTATCTAGTGTAACTCAGCCTTCTTTACTTGGTGCGATAGATGTGAGAAAAAGTTAAGTGAAAAAAATTGCTTTTATGGGTTCCAAGGCGTTCTCAGCCGTGTGTCATACCACAAATGTACAAGAAGGTTTTTGAGGGCATCATGTGACCTCTGTCAATGCACATGCGACACACGCACGCACACAAACTACATGACTAAACTCATTAAGAAACATCATCAAGAACAGTGTGATTACTGTCATAAGCTCAATTTCTGTTGTGAGGAAGAGTTCAGATTCTTCAGAAAAATAAGTTAGCGTAAAATTCAAATTTTATCCCGACTTCATCTGGATTCTGGCCTACCATTGGAATGGTTCATTTATATTTTATAGTATATTTATACCTCCGATTCTTCAGATTCTTCCCTTCTCTATGTTGCCGCCTATTCTGATTTCGATTTTTCCTTCTGTTGTGATGTCGTTGTTCACCTTCCTTCCCGTTTACTACTTTCCATGTTCTTATCCTTCTCATACTCTTTCCGCTTGATGTTCTCCAGCAACTGACCACTCCTCTACTACTATTCTTTCCGTGCATCTCCAATGTCCTTGCTTGATAACGAAGAAAGCAAGACAAACAAATTGAAACAGAGGGACGATCTGTCGATCTTTTAACATATTTTATGCTGATTATACAACCAACTCTAATCATATTTTTCATTTGTTATGGAAAGCACCTTCTTGATTTAGTAATCATTTGTACAAATGCAGGTAGCGACGAAGAAGAAAAGTGTTGCTGATGAAACTGGTCTTATCTTGCAAGCTAAATTAAGACAACTTGCTCAAGCACAATAGAAAGGTCAACGCTTCCTTCGTTGATAACTCAACGAGCTCATGTGCCTCAAAAGAACTTTAGGAGTACCAAATTCTGTCTGAATTATTAGTGCTTGAACCGTGAAGTAGAAGTTCAACGATTGTTCAACGTACCTCCCTCCCTTTCACCCTCACTTTTCGTGTTCTTTTTACCTTTCGCGAGAAATCGTTGATTGATGATCATCTGTTCCATTGTAGCAGACATTTGGTTGATTACAAGAAGTTTATGATTTACATTGCAATGTCTTTTGGTGAGTGAATCATGGTACAATTCTACTTTTGCTGCATCTCAAGTTTCTATTTCAACTAGTATGTGTTGAGTGTGTATTGGAAGACGAAAGTTGTTGTTACGGTAAAATTATAACATATTCAGTGTAATTTCACGAGTAATTGCTGCATCTCAAGTTTCTATTTCAACTAGTATGTGTTGAGTGTGTATTGGAAGACGAAAGTTGTTGTTACGATAAAATTATAACATATTCAGTGTAATTTCACGAGTAATTGTTGCATCTCAAGTTTCTATTTCAACTAGTATGTGTTGGGTGTGTATTGGAAGACGAAAGTTGTTACGGTAAAATTATAACATATTCAGTGTAATTTCACGAGTAATTGCTGCATCTCAAGTTTCTATTTCAACTATTATGTGTTGAGTGTGTATTGGAAGAAGAAAGTTGTTGTTACGGTAAAGTTATAACATATTCAGTGTAATTTCACGAGTAATTGCTGCATCTCAAGTTTCTATTTCAACTAGTATGTGTTGAGTGTGTATTGGAAGACGAAAGTTGGTGTTACGGTAAAATTATAACATATTCAGTGTAATTTCACGAGTAATTGCTGCATCTCAAGTTTCTATTTCAACTATTATGTGTTGAGTGTGTATTGGAAGACGAAAGTTGTTGTTACGGTAAAATTATAACATATTCGGTGTAATTTCACGAGTCAGATCGGGAGGAATTAGTGCGTACACAAATTTTACCTGTAAGGGTAAAAAATGTCTTCAGTTTAGGACTTTTAAGTCAAATTTCAGATAAATTAATATTTTTATCTCTAAAAATTACATTATGCTAGGGTTTTGATTTCAAATTATTTTTGACAAATTATTTTTTAGGTGAAATTTTGCTATGTATTTATAGTCATAAATTTTCGGAGCATTTTATAATGAGCATATTCTGTTAAAAATAATATTATAACATTAACAATAAATAACAAAACAGACAAAAACACTATATTAATTGCATACTCAAATTCGTCACTGATTCAGAATTATAACCTAACAAAAATAAATTGTTTTTTTTTTCTCAATCTTCTTAGTAATTATTAATGGAGTAATTTGTTAGATAAATATTACTTAAAATTAATAAATAATAAGTGTTTTTATAAAATATAAAATTTGGGATAACTTTTTAATCTTTAAAGATTTCCAGATATAAAAACTTGTTCCAAATACTATCATTTTCTAGTATTTGAAGCTTGGGATATTTGTCGAATATATTTACCAAGTAAATGGCGAATTTTGTGATCAAATATTATCGTTTAAGTTTTTCTCAAATATATTGTGATCGAACGGGTTTTATATATATTACAAAATAAATTGATATTTATTTTAGTTTATGTGTAGGTTGAAATTTTATTCGTAAATTTAAATATAGAAACTTAAGTATTTTGAAAGAACGTTTTTATATTTGATATCTATGTAGAAATTTATATCTATTTACGCGATAACATTTTGAATTTTGAACAAATAAATTTTTATTTAATCGTAATAATTTTATATTTTTTTAAATATTTTAAATATTATCAATTATTACGAAATATAATACTTTTTTATGGTATTTCCAAATATATAAATCTTAAAATCTCTCATATTTTGGATTGTATCAAAAAAATGGAACCCCATCACAACTCACCACCGTCCATCGGCTTCCACCACCACCATCACGACGGCGGCGCCGGCGGAACCTGCGTCAACTGCGGCGGACCTACCGCGTTCCCATCACCGCCTCCTGATCCTAATCCCAACTACATCCCCATCCGTGCTCCGGCCGTCAACCTACCACCAGCCAATAACAGAGAAATCATCATGCGAACACCAGTTCCTCAATCACAGAGAGTTGTTCCGTTAACTCCTCCTTACCATTTCCAAACTCCGATGAAGAAAATCCACAACCAAAACGACATCGTTCAGTTTCAATCATCACCTACTTGCCAGAACTTCCTCGGGTTCGTGGTGTTACTATCGGAGTCTATTCGTTCACATAAACTCTCAGATCCTTGTCATGAGTCGTCTGTAGTGTTAGCCATTGTTTCTGTGCTTGAAACCCTAAGTGTCTACGTTGATGAGATCCCTTTAGCACCACAGTCGTCTCGATACGGGAACTTGGCGTACCGAACGTGGCATGAACGTATGAGCTGTGATGCTGAGTCATTTTTGCATCAGTTTCTGCCTCCTGATCTCCAATCGGCTACTGTTGAACTTGTTCCTTACTTTACTGATAGCTTTGGGAACTCCAGCAGAATTGATTATGGTATGCTTGTTGAATTTTGTTCCATTTATCAATCGATTAGCTTCATTCCCAAATTAGTTGAGCTCAGCTACGAATATCCTTTGCAGAAATTTACATAGGCAGTGTTAACTATGCGCGATGGAGTGTTGTTGTTTTTCTTAGAGTAACTAGAGTTGCGGAAACTTTTCTTGTTAAACGATTGGAAATGAATACTTGGTTATGGTTTAGTGCTACTATTACTGCTCCCGAATATAGAAATGAGTTCAGTTGTGTACTAGTTGGAGGAAATGTAGTTAAGGCTAAGATGTGATTCTAATATAAAATGTTAATGTTAGTAATATATGATACATTCATTGCAGACTGATGCTCTGCAGCACCTTTTTCCTTGTGGGATTGTATAATGATGTGTGATACAACAATCCTGTATATGGTAGTTCAAACAGATTAATAAACTTACTTCATAAGAAACGGAAGATGTGTTATATATTGATCATAATACATGTAGTTTATTAAAAGAATCATAATACATGAAGTGTTCAATATTATGTTGCTTTTAATATTGTAACAGTTGAATCGTTGATGGGTTCTGCCCTTAGCAAACATTTCACAGTGTTCACCTCATCTTTCTTATGAGATCGTGTTGGTGGATGTAAAGATGCATCAACAGATATAAGACAAGTTTTAATAATGTTAAAGAGGGTAAAAAATAAATCATTTCCCCCTCCGGAAAAAATTAGTGGGTCTGCCCCTGTTCATAGGCACATTTTCATTTTGTGCTTATGTTTAGTGATTGAGCATGACAACATTTGTTTTCTTGTTGAGCTGATTTATATTCAGTTTTGATGGAGAACAACATAGTAGCCTATCTTCAGCATCTGATTCCTTTTCTTGATACACCAATGATATAAAAAGTTGCATGAAAATGACTGTACTTTTCAATCTACTTTAAGGAATTTTCTTCTCCTTTGATTTGAGTTCTTACTTTGCTGGATTATGCTATAGAACTATTTTATACGTTTTAATATGCCTCTAGAACCTTTAAGTGCACATGACTGCTGGCGTTCTATAACTGGCCTTCTTAGAACAAATTAATATTAATTCCTAGAACTAATCACTTCTGTTATATAGGTACCGGGCATGAGACAAATTTCGCAGCATTGTTGTATTGTTTAGCAAGATTAGGAGTTCTGAAAGAAGAAGACTATCAAGCTCTGGTGTCAAGGGTTTTTGTCAAGTACTTGGATTTGATGAGGAAGTTGCAAGTGACCTATTGCCTAGAGCCTGCTGGGTCCCATGGGGTTTGGGGACTAGATGACTACCACTTCTTACCTTTTATATTTGGGTCATCTCAGTTGATTGATCACAAGTACATGAAACCAAAATCTATTCATAACAAAGATATCTTGGAGAACTTTGCAAATGAATATCTTTATCTCTCGTGTATTGTATTCATAATGAAGGTGAAGAAGGGAGTGTTTGCAGAGCACTCTCCCATGTTAGATGACATCAGTGGTGTACCCAATTGGAACAAGGTAAACAGTGGCTTACTTAAGATGTACAAGATTGAAGTTCTGCAGAAGGTTCCTATCATGCAGCATTTCCTTTTCGGCTCCATTATCCAATGGTATGCATCTTATTTTCACATTTTTCTCTATGTTTTATGAATATATTGGATATGGAAGTATTTCATTTCCTTATGGCTTTGCTAGTCTTCAAACTCTCCCTTTTCCGGGGATTAGTTAGATTTTTAGTTGTGCATCATGAAACCTTAACCAACTAGAGGTAAGTTTACCCTTTACCATCTTGTCCCAATTTACTGATACTTTGTTAGTATTTGGGAGTATAAAATTTTAAACCATAGTCAAAAGTTGAAGCGTGAATTTGGGCCTGTTTCGTCATAGAATTTTGATATGTGGAGTCAAACCACTCCACGCTGGAACTTTGTTGATGGCATGGACAACAATGAGACGATGATAAGGTTATGAATGGACAAAGAGCATGAGGAAGTGCAAAAACAAGTAATTTCAGCTAGTATAGGGTTCAAATTTAAACCTTTTTGCTACTTCAAAATAAATTTCATAAGAGTTGAATGGCTTGATTTTTTGTGCATCTGTTAAATCATGCAAGCTTTAAGAATTTGTCTCAAGTGTTTGAAAGTTTAGAAACTAATCATAACTAGTATAACATAATATAAGGATAATTTGACAGTGCATTATGGTTCTACTTCCTGTGTAACCCAATTCGGTGTACTTCACAAATCCCAGGTTATTAGTTTGTCTCCTGCAGGGTTCTCTCCATTTTGAATTGTTTTACCAATACCAGAAAGTGCAGATCTAGCATCCCCTCGTAGCAGGAAGTAGAACCATAATGCACTGTCAAATTATAGTTGTCTAGCTTACGTGGGACACATTTAAATATAGATGTCTGTGATTCTCTCTTTGTAGTATCTCCTATAATTCTTGATCCATTATTTTTACATTATTAATCATGCACCAAGTTTCCCCCTCTTACCACTCTTTATCTTCGATGTCATTAACATAATAGTCTTTATTGGTACATTTTGGGAGCATCACTCTAAAGATAATGACTAGATCGATGAGATGCATTGGTATCTTTTAATATATCATACTAACAATAATGAATCTTTAACTTCCTCACCTGTTTATCTTGTAATTTCACAAGTCATTATATGATTTCGGGCTTATTATATGATTCTTTGGCATCTCTGCAAATCTGAAGCTTAATTTCGTTGTTCTTTCATCCAGGCAATGATTCTGAGCCAGGGGTCAGTCATATATAGCTTCCTATTTATCAGCAGCTATATAGTGATGGAGGAAACATTACATTCTAATATTTTCGCAGCAAACATCTACACTGTTTGATGCTTTTAATGTATCAGCCTGTTATTCAGAAGCTGTCTTCGTTTTGATAACGGTGTTGTCTGGGTCAGCTTGCCCGTACCTCGACCATTCTACCGGATACCTATACTACCTTCCACCAGCTTTTTGTCTAGATTTTGAATATTATTGTTATAAAAGTGATGTTGAAGTAAATTTTTCATGGCACTATGTAAAATTACTCCAGTTGCAGAGTGGTGATCTAAACTTTTGACAGTTACTTCTTAATATATCTCTGCAATCCTTGTGAGTTGTGACAAATACCAAGAAAGTACAACACTTTTTTTTTTCGTTTTACTTTTCTTTTTAGTCCGTTAAAAAAATTTGTCATTCCGTTTTTGGTGATTTTGTTTATATTAATCTGAAGGAGCATACTCTCTTGTGAAACTGTATGTTCTTTGTCTCATCTTCAGAGTAAGATGTTTCACAAGCTATCTTTCGTAAAACGAAAGGAGATTACTCGAGTGGCTCAATAATTTGGGCTTGGAACTTCCATGTTAGAGGTCTCGAGTTCGAAATCCCTTGCCAGCGAAAGCAAGGGTTTTGACTTCTGGGTTGAGCTCGTTGCATCGGGCTTGTTGAGCATGGGTTATCTCTCCTATGTGGTTTGCGATTTATTGCATAGGAGCGGGGTTTTTAACCTATGCGCACCCAAAGGGTAGCGACTGCGGATTTTTTCTGTCCTAAAAAAACAAAAGAAGATTTAGCAATGCAGGAATATGATATGTCGTGAAATTAATTAAGGTGTGTAAACTGAATTTAACACCACAATTATCTAAAAAAAAAAAAAAAATTAACAACTATTAAAATTCTTTATTTTTGACCTATGATTTGCAATGAAAATGAGAATATCACTAATGAAAGAGTGAATAGGTTTGACAACAATAAGCAACTTGATTATAATATATTGAAATTTTGCAAATAGTAATTCAATAACCATATGTTTCTTTTTCCTATTTATTTTCTATTCTTCTCCCTCTTAGGTAAATATTGGGTAAAGAAACAATATACTAATAAACAATTGAGACTTTATTAAATCAATTAAATTTATAATATTCAAACAAGACGATAATAATTTGATATAATTAACTCATTTAAATATTATTCGTGCATCACATTAAAAAAAAAGTAAAATTCAAGCACATTTCAATAAATGTAATATTTGTTTTTACAATTTAAATTCTAACCTATATTAGGTCACATAAAATTCTAATACCATCAAAAGTATCTATTTCATTTAATATTTTTAATTTAAGAAGTCAATTATTACAATTTTCTTTTTTATATATATAAAAGAAAAAAGTGTAAAAGATATTAAATCATAATTTTTTTTATTAAACTTTTCCAAAAAAGGCATATATACCAAAGCCTAATAAAATCAAGAAAACAGGGTTTTTCTCTTCCCCCTTTCATCTTTTGCTAAAACCTCTCATCTTCCTTTTCAAGAACAAACCTTTACACCCCCCCCCCCCCCCCATTTTCACTCATACTCTGCTACCCCAGATACCCTTTTCAGTCATATGAATCATAGTGTCATCAGTTGTCTGTATCTCTGCAAATCTTCTTGAATTTTTTTGAGCATTTGGGGTTGTAAAGTTTGAAGTGTTTGGTTATTAAAGATTTGTTTTTTTGTTAATCAATTTGTTAAAGAAAATGAAACAAAGGGTTGGATTTGCATTGATTAGAGAAAGCTTGTATCGTAAGCTAATAAAACCAAGCGCTGCTCCTCCTAGACATTATTGCACTTCTTCAGCTAATGTTCCTCCATTACCTAAGGTTCCTCATTCTTCAAAAAAGGTACTTTCTTTGTTATGTTTATTCTATTTGGTTTTTATAGTTTTGTATCTTTAGAGTACTAATTTAATAATAAAGGTAAAAAAAATTCTTGGTGAGAAGTATATGATAGAGTTACTTGGTACCTGTATTGGTATGAGGTAGGAATTATCGAGGTGCTTGCGAGTTATCCGACATACCATAGTTATAAAAAAGATCTTTGTTTTCGTAGAGTACTAGTTTAGAGGTGCTGTGAAGAATAGGATAGAGTTGCCCGGTACCTGTATTCGTAGGAGCCAGCAAGTAGCTGGTGGAATTAGTCAAGGTGTGTGCAAGTGCAAGTTGTCGGGGATACCGTTGTTATAGAAAAAAGTTCTGTAGAGAATGTTATTTTCTTAGACTACTAGTTTAATTATAGAGGAATTTTCTTGCTAAAAAGTATAGGACAAAGTTAGTGGATACATCTATTGGTGGGAGGTAGCAGGTAACCTGTGGTGTTAGTCAATGTGCGTGCAAGCTGTCCCGGATATCATAGTTATAAAAAAAGTTATATAGAGAATCTTTATGGTTGAAATAGAGTGATACAAATGGCCAAAGTTTGTATTTGATTGTTATATGATTGGATTTTAAGTAACTTGTCATAAAAAAGGTTAGATTTTGACAGAAGAATTTGGACTCACTATGATAAATCATGCAGTTAAGAAAAATAGGTAACTTCTAATGACATAGAAATGGGACATGAAGAAGTATTTAATTTCTTCTTTTATCAGTCTAAGTTGGGGATTTGAATTATTCTGAGTGTATCTTCTTATTTCCTGAAACACTCTCATGAATTTATCAGTGGATTTGATTATCTTAACCATGTCGAGTAAATGAAGTAACTCATTTATTAGAAACAACACTTATCCTTTTTTTCGAGAATATTGGAAGTTCCATACGGAATTTCCACAATTTTAGTACTGTTGGCCTGAGTGTTAGAAGTTGGCATATGATAATTGCCTATGAGTGCACGAGCTGTAATCAAATTTACTCATGCTTTTACAAGGATTAGTAATTTCTTCAGCCTTCTTCTTGTATTTCATATCAGTATCTTGGTTAAAACTGTAGGGAAGGTTGCTAACAGGAGCCACAATTGGTCTACTAATAGCTGGGGGAGCTTATGCAAGTACAGTTGATGAGGCCACCTTCTGGTACTGAATTTATATCTTTGAGATATTTACTTTTAAAACAGTGGCTATAGAACAGTTGAGAGACAAATAAATGCATGGGTGCTGTACAGATTTCTTTTCATGAATCCTGTTGTGAACCAAACAAAGAAAATTAAATGGTAATGTAGTGTAATTTTTTTGGGCACATTGGTTGGATGTACACACACAGGCACACACAAGAAGCAAAAGAAAACGGTACACTTACATTTTAGTGTACCTGCAACTTCTCATCTAAGACATTCTTCCGATATGGATTATGATATTTGTGAGGATGCATGAAGCTTACTGTTCTTCTTTGGACTTCAGCATATCTAGATGTGAGACTCAACCAAGGCCAACGGTTGTAGGATTCCAGTTCAGAGATAATTTTTGGCTTATCAACTCAATAACATGTCTCAGGAAAGGAGGAGAGAGATAATAAAGCTGCCAGCATTTTTCGTTTTTATTTTTGGTCAATACTTCTTGCTTTTTGCTTTTCTAGAGGGGTGTGGCTGGGGTCAGAGATGAGTTTTACATTTTTTCACTGGAAGAAACACTCTTAGTAGACATTAGATGTGGATGGTTCAGCAAATGTTTTGAGGGATCTGGTCTATATCTTGTTCTCCAATCCCCATACAGAGAAGCCACCCCCAGTCTGTTCATTCTAAGAGTTGAAGCAACTTACAAAAAAAAAAAAAAAGACAACTACGCCTCAGTCCCAACTCCCAAGCAGGTTGGAACGACCTATATAGTTCATGAAAATGCTTCCCTTAGTTGCTCGTGAGATGGAAAGAGAAAATGATGCTAGTTGGTGCTTTATACATGTGTTGGCTTAAAACTGAACTTATGAGGATATGTGTGATTGTTGTTTCATGGGGGTGCTACCTTAGAAGTGGTTCCGCAGTGATAAAATTGCTCAGTTGTGAGTATTTATTTATTTACTAGATATGTAATGAATTTATTGGTGTGGGTGGATACCTTGTGTACAAGTGATACACAGAAGATAGAGAACTGCATGATATGGTTCTCTTCTACGGTTATGCGTCTCCCTTGAAAATTGACCAAAACTGAGTAGAGGGACCTCAACTGTATAAATTTACTTTCTGCTCCTTCAAAGGCTGTTTTGTTGTTCTTTCTTCAAAGCACCCACATAAGTGCCAAAGGAGCTGTATTCCATGCTCTGCTCTGCCTTCTCCTTATGAAGGCGTAGCAGTGGTTTACATTTCCAAATAATCATTTATTTGGGGTTTGAGAATGATGTTTCCTTAAATTAGAGGGAATTGGTTTGTTGCCTATGATTTCTGTTGGCTTCTTCAATTAGATCCATTTTCTTGCCTACGGTAGAACAGAAAAAGGATATTGGTGTGCTTCAATGAGCTTGTTGGTTTGAGTTACTTGAATGTTATAGGTACAAAAGATTTCTAATCATCATACATATATAAGCATATTTGTATCTGCAGTTTGATTTGTGAGATAATGTTGACAATCTTCTGTATCTTGTTGGATTATTTAATTATATCGAACTAATTCCAGTCTTCCCTCTCTCCCTTTGTCTGAACTGTATCTATTGTTGTTTATTACAAGGTTTGGGTGAAATTTACATTTATGTTCCAAAATACGTGCAGTGGCTGGCTATTCTCAGCAACAAAGCTTGTAAATCCATTCTTTGCATTTCTGGATCCAGAGGTTGCTCACAAACTGGCAGTCTCTGCTGCAGCCCGAGGATGGGTTCCAAGGGAGAAGAGGCCTGATCTTCCTATATTGGGCCTTGATGTATGGGGAAGAAGGTTCTCAAATCCTGTTGGTCTTGCTGCTGGATTTGACAAGAATGCCGAGGCCGTTGAAGGCTTGCTTGGATTAGGTTTTGGTTTTGTTGAAGTTGGCTCAGTAACGCCCATTCCACAGGATGGCAACCCAAAACCACGTATGTTTAGGTTGCCAAATGAAGGGTAAGAATGCATGTCTAATCAGATTGTGTCCAACTCACCATCAACACCTGTTATGTTTTCTGATCTTGAACTATTCTTATTTCTCTTGTGGTTTTCCCAGTGAAATTCATTTCTATATCTTTAATAATTAAAATGCTTGATTCTGGAAGTTGTAAAAGTAAGAATCCTTTGTTTGGTGGCAGTGCTTTAATCAATAGGTGTGGCTTCAATAGTGAAGGAATTGTTGTGGTTGCCAAAAGATTGGGTGCTCAGCATGGTAAGAGAAAGTTGGAAACATCTAGTACTTCATCTCCAGCAGGAGATGAAGTCAAGCATGGAGGGAAAGCTGGTCCTGGTATTCTTGGTGTTAACCTTGGAAAGAACAAGACAAGTGAAGATGCTGCAGCAGATTATGTCCAAGGAGTTCATACATTATCTCAGTATGCTGACTACTTGGTAGATGTCTGAAACTATTATGTATCTTTTGTTTGGATATTTGCATGCTCTTGGATTACACCTGTTTGGTACTCCTTTTTGTTTTATGTGTTTGTGTAAACTTATGTGCTTTTGTGATCTAGTTTCTACAAATGCATACAAAATCTTTTTTTTATTTAATTAACTTCTAGAATGAAGAAAAACTATGTATCAGATTGCCATGTTGCAGGCTGAAGGACCAGGACATCTTATCTTTTTCTAAACACCCATTAGACTAATATATGAAGGTTTGAAAAGAATCTCCTACCCACCCACACTCCAAAGAGAGAATTACAGACTGCTAATTTCATAAACTTTTCTGTGTTTGTTATATTTTCTGATATTTTACATGTGGTGTTTTTGGCAATGTCACTTTCCATTTCATCATTCGATAGAAGCGGAAACAAACATAGTAATTGTTTTTTTAATCTTTGAGAACAATTAGGTAAATTTTCTCCAAGTTAATTCTCTTGATGAAGGATACATTCTCTACCAGCTTCCAGAAACGCCTCCCTAGTATTGTTTATAAGACTGATTCATAGTCTCCTTGACTGTTTTAGGTAATTAATATCTCATCCCCAAATACTCCAGGACTACGCCAACTTCAGGGAAGAAAGCAACTGAAGGATCTTGTGAAGAAGGTTTTTGCCTGGTGCCTTTCTGTTATATTGTGCTAGTTTACATATGGTAATGTTAAAGACCATGTCACCAAGTATTAGATTAAGTCCTTTCAGTATCATTATATAGGTCCAGGCAGCTCGTGATGAAATGCAGTGGGGTGAGGAGGGACCTCCGCCTTTACTTGTAAAAATCGCTCCAGATTTGTCCAAACAAGATCTTGAAGATATTGCAGCGGTATGGAAGTATTTCTACTCATATATAAACTAGCTTGGGATTGATGTGTAATCTAAGGGGGTGTTTGGATTTGCTTTTCAAATGACTTGCAAGTTAAAAGCCAAAAGTCATAAGTTGGGAACCCCCAACTTTTGACTTTTGATTTTTTTTTTTGGGTACTTTTTCAGCTTAAAAGCACTTTTTGTGTAAAAGTGCTTAAAAGCCAAAAGTCACTAACAATAAATCAATCCAAACACCTACTAAGTTGCGCAGACACTTCCCTTTTGCTGCCAGACGCATGTCCGATTCTACAAAAGTACACTACTTTACTTTTGGAGAATCTGACACGCGCCTGTTGACATTTTTGAAGAGTCCGAGCAACAACGGTTTTAGCAGTTGTTGATTTGTTCTTATGGCTTGTTCTCTTTCTACTATTGTAGGTGGCTCTTGCTCTTCGTGTGGACGGACTGGTACAGTTTTAAAGAGAACTTTAGTATTGTTTTTTTGCATTTTTTAATAAGTTAAAGTAAGTCCCTTAGTGTTGGATTTCAAGCAGCACTTTGGTGTTGGGAGATTCATGATGACAATATCTTATTGGTTTCTGACTATACCTATCCAGAAAGGAAGTAGCTACTTGGTTTGTGACATTGAGCTTATATTGACCAACAGTTTATTCTATGTTGGGACTTGGGGTTCTGTGGTTCGCTGTTTAATTTATCCTCAAATAGTTATTAGAAGTTGAGCAACTGGTCTCTTGTACTATAATATTCACATTTAAAACTTTTATGATCTTGGCTTTTCTATAGATAAAATGGATTAGGATTTTCATGATTGGCACCAAGGTGTTGCCACTCAGTAGCAATAAGAATTAATGATGTATTAGCCAAAAAAAAGGAAAGAAACAAAGCTTGGCATCGAGCTAAACTAAGTTAATGGCAATTCATGTTTTTGTGTGAACCATTTCTTATTAATTTTCTTGTGCCATTCTCATTGTGTCAAATATTGAGTGTCTATCCATGAAGAAATGATTTTTCGTAGGAGCATTCCCTACCCCCCCCCCCCCCAACTCCTCAAAAGAAAAGATAGCAAAAATAAAACCCAGAGACACGAGTAGGTATGACGAGCTTTATGCTTTCCTTGTTTTCATGTTTGACCACCTGCATTCCGTGAAACATTTTATTTTCTTTAACATAAATACCAACATTCTATGCTTGATGCTTGTAGATTATATCAAATACTACAATCCAAAGACCGGATTCAGTTAGTCAAAACCCTGTGGCACAAGAGACTGGTGGCTTGAGTGGGAAGCCACTCTTTAATATGTCAACAAATATACTTAAGGAGATGTATCTTCTGACTAAGGTATGTGTAATGTCCCGTTGTATCTGGAATATGTGCATGTGCTAGTTATCATATTGGAGTGGAACAGTTGGATTGGTTCTTTTTGGTCCTCCCTGTGTCTTGTTGCTGTATTTAAATTGATCCATGTCAATGTTCTCCTAAAAAAAGTTCTCTTCAATTTTCTTTTGTAATTTTTCCTGTTATAGAAATAACACAGATTCCTTTTAACTTTTACTACATAAAATTGTAATGTATGGAGTACAACTTCAAGTATTCATTGTTCTATTGAGTATGATATATTGTATTCTTATATTTTTTTTGTTGACTTTTCTGCTGCTCAAATTTTAACCTTGAATAATTCTTTCATTTGATTATTTGAGGTGAAACTATCTGCATATTGCTCTGTCCACTTCTGTCTCTAGCTACATTTGTAACCTCAGCATATGACAAAAACAATATCTTCCGTTGTCTATATTTGATGCAACTGATAACCTCATTTGTTTGTTCTAACAGGGAAGGATTCCTCTCATTGGTTGTGGAGGTATTAGCAGGTACTCCATTCCCTCGTCCATGATTGTAACAAGTATTAACATCTTTCATTTCATTAGCAATTCTGGTAAGTATTTGAATACTTGAATTATGCATTTCTTGCAGTGGCGAGGATGCTTACAGAAAAATTCGAGCTGGTGCGACTCTTGTTCAGCTTTATACAGCATTTGGATATGGAGGACCTGCACTTATCCCCAATATTAAGGTATAGGTTTTTCATGCTCATTAAGTTCTGAATATCTATCATATATTCTTTCATTAGAGTTTCTATAAATAATACGAAGTATAGAAGAAATATGGTACAAGATGAAACCCTGATTCTAACCGAACATGCATTCCAAAAGTTCTCTTACCTTTCATTCATGGGATCGAGGCAGATTTTCAAGTTGGGACATTTTGTTTTTCTTATTCGCTTTTAGTTTTTTTTCTTTTTGCTAGTATAGACATAAAAGTTTATTCATAGAATCATGATTAGCTACAGGGTGTAAAGAAGGAGAGATCCTTTCTATTCCTCTTTTGGCTGGGTCAAAGTTGTGAGGGCCGATGGTGCCAGCAGAAGAAGAGGGATAAGGGAATAGGTATATACCATGTTGATATCATGCACGAGGTAATAGGTATATACCGTGTGTGTGCTACTCCATGGAGAACTGAAATATAACCACACGGCTGATTGATAATCCATCCCCTATTTTACAAGACTAGATTGACATCAAGCATTAGGTAAACCAATCTGAAGTCGGAATTTCCTCTTTGAGGTTCCATTAGCTCAAGAAACTCGCATTTTAAAGTGGTTCGTTCCTACCCCCTTCTTTTCAGGTGCTTTTGTGCGTGTGCTGTAGTATCTTTTGCAGACACTTCACCCAGTTACATTGCATAGTGTTGTGTCTTTAACCTGGAAATTGGCATAGAAAAATCTCTTTTATCCCTACTATAACTTGATATTTGATGGATTCGCCGGATATGGATGTAAATAGTGCACAGGATTGTTGAGGAAAGTGCTCATTCAACTCCAATTTTAATCCTTTTTGAGATAAACTGCTGCTATAAATACGAGCCGCTTAATCTTCCACTAACCTAGGTTCATTTTTTCCAGCTCTCATCTGCAAACAAAAACATACTCTGCTCTCTTCTTGCAATAAAATCACTTTCTTTTTTTCTACTCTCACTTGTAGATTAACGAACATTCTGCTCACGTATTGCAACACTCTCTCTTTCTATAGGCTGAACTCGCGCAATGCTTAGAAAAGGATGGTTACAAGTCAATCCATGAAGCTGTTGGAGCAGACTGCAGATAGTTTTCGCTGTTGTCATCCAGTCATTTGAGCTCGAGGGGCTGACTACATTTTTGCCGCAGTCTTAATAAAACGAAAATTTTGGTGCCTTCCCATTTTGCCTCATACAATTTGCTACATTATTTGTGATGCCTTTCAAAAAATTTAGATGTTTATGGTTTACTTGTGGCAAGTGACTCATTTTTTTCTTAATGTAACATAGTAACAAAATTTTGGATCTTTGGTTGATATTTGTCTTTGATATGGGAGTTGAATCCACAAAATACAAAGTGAAAGGTAATGGTGAATTCTTGCTCATAGTTTCTCTTTAGTTTTCTTTCCTCTAGCTGAGGGTCTATTAGAAACAACTTTCCTACCTCGTGAAGGTAGGGATAAAATTTGCGTACGTACTACCCTCTTCAGTCTGCTAATTTATGCGGTTCTGTTCTCATTCCTTCCAAACTGAGAAGATCAAGCAAAGTGTTGGAAAAATTGTGCGAAGTGTGGTCATTTTTCGTGTGTATTAATACATGGATTTAACTTTCGTACATTGATAGTGCAGAATAAGGTGCAAGTATTGAGACGAAACAAGAGCGCGAAAAATAGGTATAACGATGTGATTTGTATTGTATCGATTTGACAAATACAACATTCGAATATATTATGTCATTTACAGTTGTTACATAATATCACACACCAGCAATTTGAATGATAAAAGGTTACGGAGTAAAGCTATTATAAAATGTAAAGTAAAGGACAACAAAATTATAGATCATGAGTAAAAAATAAAATGATTAAGCAAAAAAGGCAACAATATGATTACATCAAATCAAACATTATATAAGACGAGACTTTTCATCGGTTTAACAATAAGTAACAATCGAAACAAACATCATATTTAAATTAACAACACAATACAATACAATAACAACCGTTATAAGTCAGATTCGCGCCATGTACCGCTAGGAAGGAGACATGATCAACAAACCTGATTAGATTCAGATTGAGATATCAACGCTCATTCTTAACCAGTTTCGAAAGAATGTCATAAACGGAGGAAAATGCTCCCTACCAACACATAATTGTTTATTTAATGGTGGCAAAAGCTAGTAAATCTTGATTTTGTTCAAACTCTAACATATGTTTTGCCTCCAAACAAATCCAAGCTTCTATCCCACCATCTATAGAATCCATTAGCAAAATCATATTTTTAGAGTAAAGTTCCATAATACTCATCCATTTTGGCTTCCCCCATCCAAAATTTGCTTCATAAAATGGCACACCACACCAACTAGTAAAATTATACAACTCAATATCACTACTTCTTGATAAAATATCTCCAATCATTTTCCAATTTTCAATTATAGGATCTAAAGCCACATCCCAATTTAAACTCTTTGTACCATTTTTACTATAAGGAAACTCTAATAAACTTTTTCTAACTATAGTCACAAGATTTGGTAACTCATTAATGTCACTCTCACTTTTAGTACACAATGAAAAGCCAAGAAAATTTCCAATAGTCCCACTAGGCAATGAAGGTACAAGTCTTTTCCTAACATTCACTACATGTGATAAGTAAGACGTACCAGAGCTGCTTTTAGATGAGACAGTCGCACATTTCCATATGAGAGCTGACACAGCTTCAACACGCGTAGGGCTAGGTACATCCTTAGATAAAGCTTTAGTCTTGAGATTCGCAATGCTAGGTCCATTAAACAAGAAGATCTTCGAAACGAGTTGTTGTTCATTAAAAACAAAGTTAGTGAATGGTGATGGATAGGGTTTTTGGGTAGGTGGGAAGATTTTGACCCCTGTTTTAAAATCAGGGGTCAGTAATAACTGGGCATCCACTGCTCCTTCCCGAGCAGTGGATGCCCAGTTATTGATGAGACTACAAATAGACGTAGCGTCGGACAACTTATGAGAAACCCAACAACCTAGAATCATGCCTCCACATTCAAAGAATGTGACTTGAACAATCAACAAATGAGTTTGCAATAGTGAATCAAGTGTTGGGAGAAAGTGTACACAAGTGTTTGTTTTAATGCCTGAGAGAAGAATATCTTCTTGGAGATTATAGTTATGTGCAAAAGCTTCAATAAATAATACACCAAAATCATCATCATTGTGATTATTGAAACTTATTGAAGTGTTTTCATTGACTAATCTACCAGCAAATGGATAAAAATCAGATAGAATTTTGGATAATGAATTTTTTAGTTGTTGGGATTTTGTTGATATGTTGGTTGATTCTTGATCATCATTTGGATAGTATAGAAAAATTGGATAGTGAGGAAGGGGAGCAAGTTGATCTAGAGCTGAAAAATTGAAGGATTCAATATGACAAACTTTAGGTTTTATCAAATTTTGTGATGTTATCTCTACTTTTTTCTCCATGGCTAGAGATATTTTTGTCTTAATAAGTTTGGCAATGGCTTTATATAGCGGAGTCCGAAGAGTAGGATGTATGCAGATCTTACTGATCTTAGCTCAAAGGAAGTAATCGAAGTAGGCAAAAGGTTGATCTAGGAGTGGGAGAGGGTGTTCACCAAAACTCTCTCGATTATACTGTGTATCTAAGATTATTTATTTTAGTAGTATATAGATTTTGTATCTCCTAAATACAAGAGTAAAAGGTTGAATCAATGATACAAGTGTTCCAAGAAAGTACGTCTTTATTTTTTCGAACCCCCTTAATGAAAATCTTGATTTGCCACCGAAAGCAGAACTAATATTTTTTCGAACCACCTTAATGAAAATCTTGATTTTACAACCGAAAGCATAATTAAAAGGAGATATTCATGTGTATGTATAGTTGAGTTTGAGTGTTTGACTTGGATACATCAATAGTTGAAAATAGATTACCTGGTACCACACGAAAAATGATAAAATAGTTTAAAAGATGTTTAAACCCTAAGTTCATTATTACTAAAATGTGATTGTGAATGGAGGCGGAACTAGGATTAAGAGTTTACGATTCTAAATTTTTTTTAGAATCGTCAATCAATTTTGTTAGGGATTTACAAATTAATATACTTATATATTTAATGAAATTTCTAGTACAAATATAAGATCGTGAGTAGTTCTTTCTTAATATATCCCACCTAGCTCCGTCTCTGATCGTGAATAATTCTTTCTTAATAGCATCGATAATCGTAACCTAAAGTAAAATGATGTAACTTGTTATAATAGGTCAAAACTATACTAACGATGAAAGAATTTATTGTATTATCCGTTAGTATATATAATTTAAAATTATATAATTTAATCGTAGATGGCTATATTTTCTAAATCAACAAAAGTAGGTGAGAGACAGCATCCTAATAAAAAAAATTGCTAAGTTCCAATATATTTTTGTTTCTACCTAGACATACAATAAATATCTTCTTTTTTTTTTTTTTTTTTAATATTAGGGCGAAATAACAATTTCTGATGAATATTTATTATTTGAATCGAAGAAAGACGCTCGATTCAAATAAAGCAATTTAAAATAGATATGAAAAAGAAATATTATATAAAAATAATTTTTAAAAATAATAGAAAGGGGAAATAATAATAGTAGTAGCAAATAGTATAATAATTGAAGCAAAGGATACAACAGGTGATGATAATAAAAAACTAAGAAATAAAATAATAACCTAAAGTACAAAATATAAACTAAGAAACAAAATAATAACAGAAGTACAAAATATACTTTAGTTTTTTGCCCTAATAATAAATTCAACTATTTAATTATGGAACATTTAAAAATATCACTTCTTCCGTTTAAAAAAGAATGACATACGTTCTCATTTAGAGCCGGCCTAGATTGACTTAAAAATTTTAATCAAACATATTTTGAAGTCATTTTTAACTTCTGACTTTGAGAGTGTTTGACAAAGTTAAAAATAAGTTTACGTAACTTGAACAAAATACTAAAAATCAAAAGTAGGAACTCTTCTTTTTTTTCTATTTTATTGACTTAAAAACTACTTCCTTTAGTCAATCCAAGTCGGCTTTTAATCTGTTTCGAAAAAAAATGGCCGACCCACATTTTAATTTCACCTTTCGAGGTAACATAGGATGTCACAAAATTAAACGTCAATCATTTGATATAACTTTAATTTTAAACCATATAATTGAAAAGTATTATGTTTTTTTTAAAATTTCGTGTCAAATCAAACTAGGTCATTCTTTTCGAACTCTTCTTTCTTTTCTATTTTTTTTTTTACTTAAAAACTACTTTCTTTAGTCAATCCAAGTCGGCTTTTAATCTATCCAAGTCGGCTTTTAATCTGTTTCGAAAAAAAATGACCCACATTTTGATTTCTCCTTTCCATGTAACATAGGATGTCACAAAATTAAACGTCAGTCATTTGATATAACTTTAATTTTAAACCACAAAATTGAAAAGTCCATCATGTTTTTTTTAAAACTTCGTGTCAAATCAAACTAGG